>NC_088345.1:41917500-41942500 GCF_036884655.1 Musa acuminata AAA Group
TAAGCATGCTAAAATATTTTTGTAGAGTTCATCTTAAAGGAAAAATTCAGCATTCATCCATTTTATCAAATCTCTTCTTTTTATAAATAACAAAAATTGTAGGTGTACAAAGAAGAGATTATGATTAAGAAAAAGATTTCAAGTAGTAACTCCAATAAGTCAAGATCATAATTCGAATACAAACTCTTTCAAATTCAAATCGTCAACTTGAAACTCATAATCAACCCATTAAAATCAATTTCGAGATTCATAAAATATTATAAAATCATTAATCTTGATCAGCGGTGTTTGACTCAAGATAGGATAATGTAATTTTAACATGTCATTTAGAATCGAAAGAAAAGGATCAAATCCACCGAGGAATGGAGAGAGGATGAAAAAAAATTATGAAAAATCCATTCAAACAAGTTTATTCTTAGGGACAATTTGTTAGGATCGGAGTGGCACTAAGAGGGGGGGGTGAATTAGTGCAATGGTAAAGTGTGATAAACTTTTGCCGATTTAAACACTTTCGGAAACTTCATACGATAAAAGCAACGTTTTCGTTTGAAACTGTATCGATTGTGTTTTAACTTGAAAGGATAAGTAAGACGAAGACAAAGAAGTATAGCATTAAAGTGCAAATGGTTTGCAGTAATATAAATGACAATAAGTAAATACAAACCATAGATCACGCCGATTTTACAGTGGTTCGGTCAAATGACCTACATCCACTTGCGAGGCCCCTCTTCGATGATGGCTCCCACCTTCCACTAGCAAATCTCTTGAAAGGGAAGGGTAAATACCCCTCTTACAACTTTTTACAAGTGGTTCACTCTCTTACAGATTTTCAGCAAGAAATAAGGAGGTGAACACTAGCAAATTGAAAACAAGACTAGCAGACTTTTCTAAGACCTTTCTCTCAATCAACTGCTTCTCAAAAAGTTGTAATCTCAGTTGAGATTTGAGATGTATTTATAGGCCTCAAGAGGATTCAAATTTGGGCTCCAAAATTTGAATTCTCTTTGGGTTCCCGATGTTGGCGGTGCCACCGCCTGTCAGTGGCGATGCCACCGCCTATTAGTGTCAGACACTAATAGTGGACTGGCGGTGCAACCGCCCAACCAATTGGTGCCACTGCCTAGCTCTCGGGTGCTGGGCGGTGCAACCGCCCAGTCTGGCGGTGCCACCGCCAGACCCTTTGATTCACTGGTTGGGCTTCAAATTTAGCCCAAACCAAATCTAATTTTGGGCCTAGTTGGCCCCTAACCAGGATATAGAATTATCTCTTAATCCTAATCCTAATTACAAGTGAATTACATAACAAAAAAAAAACATCCTAAGCAAGTTTTCAACCGCGAACGTCGAGTCTTGTTCCGGCGAGCTTTCCGACGAACTTCTTCCTACGGACTCCCAGCAAGCTCTCGAACTTGTGATGACTTTAACGAGTAGCCGAGCCTTCTTAGTGATCTCCGTGAACCTCCGATGACCTCTTCGGCGAACTTCTGAAAATTCCGACAGGTTCCCGATTTCTTCTCGGTTGGTTCCGGCAACATCTCCGACGATTCTTCGGACTCTTAAACGTCCATCGAACTTGACTCCGGTATTCTTGCTTTGTTTTTTCTGGTTATCGTAGTTAATCCTGCACGCTTAACTCAATAATATAGATTAGATCAATTAACCCATCAATTGATTTTATCATCAAAATCCGAGATTCAACAATCTCCCCCTTTTTTATGATGATAATCAATTGATGACGGAGTTAAACATAACTCCCCCTATCTATATGTCATATTATGAGAAGATAAAAACACTTGAATTCCATCCCATTGAATTCAAGCATAAACCGATAAGTTCTAACCGTAGAACTTATCATTATTCTCATTAAGCATAAGTAAATGTGAAACTTCGATGAAAATCATTTTCAAGTCAAATGATAAGAGACAATTTTTACTACGATAGGAGATAAAGATTTTCAACATGAATTTCATGATATACATGTTAGACATGCTTTCAATATGATCAATCAATCTTGCAATATTCTCAAAGATTTTGCAAGGCATATAAGACATTCATATCACACAAGCTTTTGCAATTCATATAAGTCATGCTATTAAAATGGTACAAGTCATCACTTTTCTCCCCCTTTGTTATCAACAAAAAGGGAATGAGACTTGAAGCACATAATTTATGATTATAACATCAGGAATTCAGCATTGATCATAAAAATTTTATCATTCAAAACTAAGTATGCTAAAATATTTACGCAGAGTTCATCTTAAAGGAAAATTCAGCATTCACCCATTTTATCAAATCTCTTCTTTCTATAAATAACAAAAATTGTAGATGTACAAGGAAGAGATAGTGATAAAAAAAATTTCAAGTAGTAACTCCAATAAGTCAAGATCATAATTCGAATACAAATCCATTCAAATCCAATTCGTTAACTTGAAACTCATAATCAAGCCATCAAAATCAATTTCAAGATTCATAAAATATCATAAAATCATTAATCTTGATCAGATGAGAGCGGTGTTTGACTCAAGATAGGATAAGATAATTTAACATGTCATTTAGAATTGAGAGAGAAGGATCAGATTCACCGAGGAACGAAGAGATGATGAAAAACTTTACGGAAAATCCATTCAAACAAGTTTATTCTTAGGGACAATTTAACATACCTAATTCCCTTCTAATGAATTCAAATTGGTCTTCATTCAAAGCTTTTGTAAATATATCTGCTAATTGATGCTTTGTGTCAATGAATTCTAGAACAATATCATTGTTAAGGACATGATCGCGTATGAAATGATGCCTAACGTCGATGTGCTTAGTTCTAGAGTGCTGAATTGGATTTTTAGTAAGACATATGGCACTAGTATTATCACATTTTATGGGAATATTTTTAAAGTGAATTTCATAGTCTTCTAATGTATTTTTCATCCAAACAACTTGTGCATAGCATGCACTTGCAACAATGTATTTGGCTTCCGCTGTAGATAGTGCAACTGAATTTTGTTTCTTGGAAGTCCAAGAAATAAGTGCATGTCCTAAAAATTGGCATGTTCCGGATGTACTTTTTCTATCTATCCTGCATCCGCCAAAATCAGCATCTGCATAAGCTATTAAATCAAATTTTTCAGATTTTGGATACCACAGTCCTAGATTTGGAGTTCCTTTAAGATACCTAAATATTCTTTTAACACTTTTAAGCTGAGATAATTTAGGATTTGATTGAAACCTAACGCAAAGTCCTACACTAAACATAATATCCGGTCTAGTCGCGGTGAGGTAGAGTAGACTACCTATCATTCCCCTATATATTTTTTGATCGAAATTTTCACTATTTTCATCCATATCTAACTTAGTCGCGGTGCTCATAGGGATGTTTATTGCTTTTGAATTATCCATGTTAAATCGTTTTAACAATTCTAATGTATATTTAGATTGGTTAAGAAATATACCATCCCTAAGTTGTTTGATTTGTAATCCTAAAAAGAAAGTTAATTCACCCATTAAACTCATTTCAAATTCATGACTCATACATTTGGCAAATGATTCACATAGTGATTCATCCGAAGAGCCAAAAATAATATCGTCAACATAAATTTGCACAATAAGAAAATTATTTTCAAAATATTTAATAAACAATGTAGTATCAACCTTGCCTTTGGTAAAATTATTTAAAATAAGAAAGGAACTAAGCCTTTCATACCAAGCTCTAGGAGCTTGTTTCAAGCCATAGAGAGCCTTAGTCAATTTGAATACATGATAAGGAAGAAGAGAATTTTCAAATCCGGGAGGTTGTTCGACATATACTTCTTCGGAAATAAAACCATTCAAGAAGGCACTTTTGACATCCATTTGAAATAGTTTAAAATTATTACTACTAGCATAGGCAAGGAGCATCCTTATGGCTTCTAATTGAGCCACGGGAGTGAAGGTTTCTTCGTAATTGATACCTTCTTCTTGGTTGAAACCTTTGGCCACTAATCTAGCCTTATTTCTAACCATGATACCATTTTTGTCTTGCTTGTTTCTAAAGACCCATTTAGTACCAATGACTAAATGGTCACTAGGTCTAGGAACAAGCTTCCATACCTTATTCCTCTCAAATTGATTCAATTCCTCTTGCATTGTAATAACCCAAAAATCATCTTTTATGGCCTCGTCAATGCATTTAGGTTCAATTTGAGAAAGGAATGCGGAGTTAGCACAAAAATTCTTGAAAGAGGAACGAGTTTGAACCCCTTTTGATGTATCTCCTATAATTAGCTCCTTTGGATGAGCATCTATATACTTTCATTCCTTGGGTAAGGAAATTTCGGAAGAATGTGCATCCAAGTTGCTATTTTGAGGAGGGGGTTCATTTAAATTCAAATTATCAAAACCAAGATCATCATCAAAATCATTTTTCTTTAAATTAGAAATTTCATTAAAAACTACATGAATAGACTCTTCTATTACTAAAGTTCTTTTGTTAAAAACCCGAAAAGCCTTAGAAACGGAAGAGTAACCAAGAAAGATGCCTTCATCAGATTTAGCATCAAATTTTCCTAAGGCATCCTTTTCATTCAAAATAAAGCATTTACAACCGAAAACTTTAAAATAGGAAATATTTGGTTTTTTGTTATTCCATAATTCATAGGAAGTTTTTGATAGGGATGGTCTTATTAGGACCCTATTTATGATGTAGCAAGCCGTATTTACGGCTTCGGCCCAAAAATACTTGGGTAGACTATGTTCATTTAACATAGTTCTTGCCATTTCTTATAGGTTTCTATTTTTTCTTTCAACTACTCCATTTGGTTGGGGATTCCTTGGAGTGGAGAAGTTGTGATTGTATTCATTAACTTCACAAAAATTTTGAAAGTCACGGTTTTGAAATTTGCCACCGTGATCACTCCGAATTGATGAAATCATGAAACCTTTTTTATTTTGAGTGAGTTTACACAATTTAGAGAAACAATTGAAACAATCACTTTTGTGAGCTAAGAAATAGGTCCAAGTGTATCTAGTATAGTCATCCATAATTACAAATGCATATTTGCTTCCTCCTAGACTTATCGTATCAATTGGTCCAAATAAGTCCAAATAAATCAATTGTAATGGTCTAGTGGTGCTAATTTGAGTTTTTGGTTTGAAACTGGTTTTTATTTGTTTACCTAGTTGACATGCATCGCATACTTTGTCCTTAATAAACTTTATATTTGGAATTCCTCGCACTAATTCTCTAGATGAGATCTTAGACATTAGTTTCATGCTTACATGGCCTAGTCTCCTATGCCAAAGCCAAGCATCATCATTTAAAGCGGAGAAGCACATTTCATTACTTAGTTCATCAATGTTGATGGTGTAGACATTATTTTGTTTTAATGCAATCATAGTTATGTTATGGTTTGGTTTTTCAATAATATACACATTTGATTCAAATCTAACGATGTAACCTTTATCGCATAATTGACTAACACTCAAGAGATTATGTTTCAATCCATCAACTATTAAGACATCATCAATAGAAAATTTTAATTTGTTACCTATAGTTCCCTTGCCAATGATTTTGCCTTGGTTGTTGTCTCCGAATGTGACGTACCCTTCTTCTTTGCTAGTGAGCATAGAGAAATGAGATGGATCTCCAGTCATATTTCTTGAGTATCCACTATCTAGATACCATCTCTTGCTCCTAGCTTGTTATGGTGTATGTTTCTATAAGAAGGGATTATTTTTAGGTACCCATTTTCTTTTGGGTGCCTTAAAAACTGATTTAACTTGTTCATCATATTGCATAGAATTAATCATGGTTCCTTTAGGAACCCAAATTAGTTTGTTCGGACTAATTTTCTTGAATGGACATTTATAAGTTTTATGTCCATATTTGCAACAAAAGTTGCAATTGCTTTGGTGCCGAACATGTAAGACGGGGCCTTTAATAAAGGTAGTTGGATTTTGGTGAGGACTTCTCACAAATCCGATTCCACTTCTTTTAGGAACGTGACCCTTATTTGTAAGGATCATATTCAAAGACTTACTACCAACCTCGAATTTCTTCAATGTGTCTTTAAGTAGCAAGTTCTCCTTTTGGAGAGATTCTAAATCATGGCATTTTACACATGGAGCTAAACTATCATGATATTCAGTTCTTAATTTATCAATATCACAAGTGAGACTATCATGCTCCTTTTTTAGCAATTTATATTTTCTACTAATTGTCTTACATTCATCAAATAACTCATGGAAGGCATTTAATAATTCATAATAAGGTAAATCTGCATCAACTAAATCCGTTACCTCTTCTCCGATGGCCATTAGGGTGTAATAAGCAACTTGCTCGGTGTTGGACTCCTCTTCTTCGGACGCGCTTGAATCATCTCACGTTGCCTTGAGCGCCTTCTTCTTTAATGTTCTCTTTTTGGATTGAGGACAATCGTTCTTGTAGTGTCCCGGTTTTTTGCACTCATTGTTGAATCTCGTATTTTGATGATGAAACCACTTGATATATGTTTATGATTTAATCTGCGTTTTGAGTGACGCAGGATGCTTCGATCAGGATGAGACAATTAAAGCAGGAAAATCATGTTGTGCCGAAGGAACATGTCAGAAGATTGGACGTCGGGCCGGTGGATCGGTCGACGTATCGATAGAAGGCTTCGGGCCGTGGACTCGGGCATCGGGCCAAGAAGAGTGGGTATTGTGCCAAGGATATCGGAGTTGCGGAGTCAACTGGCCGATTGGGCAATAGGCTGCAGAAGAGGACGATGCGCCGAAGAATCGGACGAAGCGTCGAGGGACCAATGACATGTCGGACAACTTGGTTAATTGCTTAGGATTAATTGTTTCGATCGAAGTTTTGATTTGTTGTGTAGGATTAACTACGATGAGAGTAAGACAAGCAGCAGGTGTTGCGCCGGAGTCAAGATCATGATCACGTTGGGAGTTCGAGAGTTCGACGGAAGTTCGGACGGTCGTCGGAGGTTCAGCGAGAACAGATCCGAGAAGTCCAGAAGCTTGCCAAGCGAAGCTCGTCGGAACTCGCCAAGTGGATCGTCGCAAAGTCCAGGAGTATGCCGGATGTCCGCAGAAGGATCACCGAGGGTTTATCGGATGATCGACGGAAGTTCGCCGGAAACTCGCCGGAAGAAGCGATTGACGCATCGGAGCATAGCTGCAGAAGTTGTCTTAGAGTTAATCGTAGTTAGCACGATGATTAAGCTTGAAAATGGGAGGTGATCCCATTAGCTTAATCTTGGGGCAATTGGGCCCCTGAAAAGATTCAAATTGGGCCGAATGGAGCGAACCATTCGGACCCTGATTGCACCAGGCGGTGCAACCGCCTAGGCCAGGAGGTGCAACCGCCAGGGCTGCGAGGCTGGGCGGTGCAACCGCCCCAGCCAAGAGGTGCAATCGCCCAGAGCTCAGTCTTCGAGCTAGACTGGGCGGTGCAACCTCCTCTGTCAAGAGGTAGCACCGCTAGAGCTCAAGTTTCGAGCTCTGCCAGGCGGTGCAACCACCGAGCTCAGTCTTCGAGCTCTGGCAGAGAGGTGCATCAGCCTGAGCTCAGTCTCGAGCTCTGCCAGGTGATGCAACCACTGAGCTCAGTCTTCGAGCTCTGGCAGAGTGGTGCATCAGCCTGAGCTCAATTTCGAGCTCTGCCAGGTGATGCAACCACCGAGCTCAGACTTCGAGCTCTGCCAGGCGATGCAACCACCGAGCTCAGTCTTCGAGCTCTGCCAGGCGGTGCAACCATCGAGCTCAGTCTTCGAGCTCTGGCAGAGAGGTGCAATCGCCTGAGCTCAGTCGTCGAGCTCTGCCAGGCGGTGCCACCTCTCCAGTCAAGAGGTGCAACCGCCTGATCCCAGAATTCTGGGATTTGATCGATTTGATCGTTTTGAGCTCCAAATTTGAACTGGGTTGGGGCCTATAAATACCCCACCCATTCAGCACTGAACAGATACAGATCCACACCGAATTCTTGATCTTTTCAGTGATTCTAAGAGCTCAAATTTGTGTAAAGTCCTAAAGTTCTCCTCCTTCTGTTCTTCAAGTTTTGAGTTGTAAAGAGAGGAGAGAAAGGATCTGTAAAGGTTGTCTCCTGAGCCTGTCAAAAGGAGGGAAACTGTAAAAGGGCAGTTAGCCTTCGCCCATTGAAGGAAGGCAGCTAGTTGACGTTGGTGACCTCGTCGGAGGAGGAAGCCAAAAGTGGAGTAGGTCAAGACTGACCGAACCACTCTAAATCTCTGGTTTGCTTTTACCTTGAGCACTTTATCATTACTGCAAACCTCCTACATTGCTACTGCCCTCTGCGCCTTTACGAACGAGTTTCTAAGCTCTGATCTTTCAGAATCTGCATTCAAACGTAAATCGTGTTTTCGTACGATCTTCACACTACGGTTTACGCTTACATTCGGATTCCATTTATAACTGCAAATTGCTTTCTACGTAAAACGCTTTTCAAGGTTCAAAACTGCTTTTAGACGCAAAACTACATTTAGACGTAAAATTACGTTTAGACGTAAAACTGCGTTTAGACGCAAAACTGCGTTTAGACGTAAAACTGCGTTTAGACGTAAAACTGCGTTTAGACGTAAAACTACGTTTAGACGCAAAACTGCGTTTAGACGTAAAACTGCGTTTAGACGTAAAACTACGTTTTGACGTAAAACTGTGTTTGAACGTAAAACTGCGTTTAGACGTAAAACTGCGTTTAGACGCAAACTGCGCTTAGACGCAAACTGTGCTTAGACGCAAACTGCGCTTAGACGCAAACTATGCTTAGACGCAAACTGCGCTTAGACACAAACTGTGTTTAGACGCAAACTGCGCTTAGACGCAAAACTGCGCTTAGACGCAAACTGCACTGTGATTCTGCTTTTATATCGAAATCATTTTTTATCGGACGAACGCAGCTTTAGCTTTTAAATTACTGTAAGATTTCCGCTGCACTAATTCACCCCCCCCCTCTTAGTGCTCTCGATCCTAACAATTGGTATCAGAGCGGGGTATTTCTCATTTCGGATTTACACCCGAGAGAAATGACTTTTCAAGAGGGTTGGATCTTTCGTCCACCGTTCTTTAACGGATTGGACTACACTTATTGGAAAACTCGAATGAGAGTTTTCTTAATTTCTCTAAATCTGGATTTATGGAATATCATTGAAAACGATTTTCAACTTCCCTCTAAACCGATGAACGAATGGTCGGTTTTAGAGAAGAAGTATTTTTCTTTAAACGCAAAGGCTATGAATGCCTTATTTTGCGCTTTGGACAAAAATGAGTTCAATCGGGTTTCTTTGTGCGAAACGGCTTTCGATATTTGGCGCACTCTTGAAATCACACACGAGGGAACTAGTAGAGTCAAAGACTCGAAAGTTAATATTTTACTGCATGATTTCGAGCTTTTTCATATGAAACCAAACGAAACCGTTGTCGACATGTTCACCCGTTTTACGGATGTCGTCAATGGTTTAAAATCACTTGGTAAAAGCTTTTCGGATTTTGAACTCGTTAACAAAGTTTTGCGCTCACTTTCTAAAACTTGGGATTCAAAAGTAACTGCTATTCAAGAATCGAAAAACTTGAACCAATTTCCACTTGAAGAACTAATTGGTTCATTAATCACATATGAAATGACGTGCAATGCACGTGAAGAACTTGAGAACCACCTTCCAAAGAACAAGAAGGATTTGGGTAGAACATTTGAAGACCACTCGAGCATAAGCTCAAGTGATGGTGAACTTAAACTACAAATGAAACGAAAATTAAAAAGCAAAAAGAATGGAACTACTTGCTTTAAACGCAAGAAGAAGAACAAAAATTGGGATGAATCGAGCTCATCTGAAGACGAGAAAGTCAACAAAAGCGAGGCAACAAAATACGCCTTACCACCCTACGATGTTGAGGTAATTAAAATGCCTTTGGTTTATTTTGAAATTACTTGATGCTTTCATGATATATTTTCTTTTTTAGTTTAGAATTAATTTTCTTAAAAATTACATGTTTAAAAATAAAAATACAAAAATTATGATCATGCTGATAATTTCGAAAATAATATTGTATATTTTATGATAAACAAACAAAATGATTTTGATCATGGTTAAGAAGTAATAATGTGTATCATGTTTGATTAACATTGTTGAATGAAATCACGTTTGATTTAAAGTAATGCATAAAGATGTAATATGAAATGGTTATTAACAATTTTAT
This sequence comes from Musa acuminata AAA Group, assembly GCF_036884655.1. NCBI lineage: Eukaryota > Viridiplantae > Streptophyta > Magnoliopsida > Zingiberales > Musaceae > Musa > Musa acuminata. The sequence goes on from NC_088345.1 coordinate 41,927,680, forward strand.
GCATGTGATTTTAAGTTATCCATGATCATGAGCTTGTTTGATCTTCTTGACTTAATTTTAAGATCTATAGCAAAAATCATGTCTGAATATATGAAAGTGTTAATTTCATTTTTGGATTCACTTAACAATTGGTATCCTAACAATCAGATTCTCTCGTACACTTATGAAAAATATTTTTCTAAAATGGATTTGATGAAATGATTCCTGCTTATAAATTCCATCTTGAAATATGAATGATAGTATTTTTGCTTACAAAGATTTGTTTCACGTTCATATCTACTATGATTCATGTGCAGAAAAAGAATTTATAAATCATAATACAATGAGATTTCTTATGCAAAAATAAAGTGCTTTTGTGATTCTTTGCTAAAGAGAATAATTATTAAAATCATGATCTTGGTAATTATAACATGGAGCTCTTTATAAATCAAGATCGTTCATTATGCTCCCTACATTTATCAAAAAAGGAGTTCTTCAAATGAAATGCAATTCAATGAAGTGTCATATTGATATCTTGAAACTTGGAATATTTTAAAATGTGATCTTGATAAGAATGTTTCAAGTTGCTCTTTGTATTATATCTTTTCGAAAGAATCATGAGCCTTGATATCATATATTTCATAATACAAGATTTCTTTGCCTTATGTCTTGAACTTTAATGCTTATCTTAATTTGGCATATAAAGACTAAGGCATGCTTAGGTGAAAAAGAATCTCTTAAAAAATGCTTTTCCCATCTGATCGAGATTAATGATTTCATGATATTTTGTGAATCTCGAAATTAATTTTAATGACTAGATTATGAATTTCAAATTAATGATTTGATTTGAATAAGTTTTATCTAAATCATAATCTTGATCTTGCAAAATTGAAGTCACAAATAATATCTTGTGGTATTCATGAATTGATACTCACAATATGAAAGCATTGATATTCATGACTTGAATTGGATTGAAACATTGTATGCTTAATTTAATCATTCTCCTATGTTTCAAAAATTCCTTAAATGCCTTATGTGATGATTGAAAACTAATCTGCTTTATGATGAATTACGAATCATGACTTGATCTATGATATAAATGCCTTGAAATGATTGAAATATTTAACACTTTTATGCTCTACCCCCTACTTTCTTCTTGTTTTCAATGATAAAATGGGGAGAAGTTTTGATCATGCATGGTAGGATATAATTTGACAAAATTGATACCATCATGATATGAAACATTAATGTAATTATGAATGGTGATATGATATCATGCATGTAATACTTCAACTTATGATAATGATGCATGCAATGATAAAATATTCATGATGAAAAATTGTCTTGACATTCATAACTTGATTATCCATCATTTGTCATGATTTTGAAATCGTTCTAAAAGGAAAAGAGAACTACAAAACTGTATTCTCTCTTTCATTTTTACAATGACAAAGGGGGAGATAGCTAGCTTGTACAAGTCAAGAAGATGCAAAAACTTGATTGCGAGCTTGCCTATTTTAAGAAGCAAAGATTGCTAACTTGCTTATTTCAAGAAGAAAAATTGTCTTCTTGAACATCACTATCTTGAATATCTCAAGAAGCAAAACTTGCAATTTGCACATTGCAATAGGAAGCAAGAATCATGAGCTTACACAAGAAATTTATCTTGCATTTGCTTTCGAAATTTTTGCTAGCTTATATATTGTGAAACTTGTATATCATAAAAATTGCTAGCTTGTTGGTCTAAAGAGAAGCAAAAAGTTGCTATCTCAAAAGAAGAAAATGTGCTATCTTGCCTATCTCAAGAGGCAAAAGTGCTAACTTGCGCATCTAGCAAAGTGAGCAAAATTTTCAAGAAGCAAGAGTTGCCTTCTTGAACATCTCTAATTTGCTAGCTTGCATAATATAGAACTTGCTATCTTGAACATTACCAAAAGTGCTATCTTATATGTTATAAAACTTGAATATCTAAAACTTGATAGCATGAATGTTCTAAGCATGATATAACACTTGCTAAATCTTCTAGCTCCAAGATTGCATGATGATAAAACTTGATACTATGTTTTTCATGCAATGAGTTGAATCAATATCACAAACACTTGATTGTGATACTTCTCCTTTTTGTTGATGACAAAGGGGGAGAAGTATGTTGATGACATGACATGTGATGCATAAGTTTATGCATATGCTCATGTTGACGTGTTACAAGTATTCATGATGAATATTGCAATGACTTGAATTCAGTTTGAATTCAAGGTTCTATCAATATGGCATATTGGTAGGGGGAGTTTGTTTAAACTCCGGGAGTTAAGTTTAACTCCGTCATCAAGTGGTTGTCATCATCAAAAAGGGGGAGATTGTTGAATCTCGTATTTTGATGATGAAACCACTTGATATATGTTTATGATTTAATCTGCGTTTTGAGTGACGCAGGATGCTTCGATCAGGATGAGACAATTAAAGCAGGAAAATCATGTTGTGCCGAAGGAACATGTCAGAAGATTGGACGTCGGGCCGGTGGATCGGTCGACGTATCGATAGAAGGCTTCGGGCCGTGGACTCGGGCATCGGGCCAAGAAGAGCGGGTATTGTGCCAAGGATATCGGAGTTGCGGAGTCAACTGGCCGATTGGGCAATAGGCTGCAGAAGAGGACGATGCGCCGAAGAATCGGACAAAGCGTCGAGGGACCAATGACATGTCGGACAACTTGGTTAATTGCTTAGGATTAATTGTCTCGATCGAAGTTTTGATTTGTTGTGCAGGATTAACTACGATGAGAGTAAGACAAGCAGCAAGGGTTGCGCCGGAGTCAAGATCATGATCACGTTGGGAGTTCGAGAGTTCGACGGAAGTTCGGACGGTCGTCGGAGGTTCAGCGAGAACAGATCCGAGAAGTCCAGAAGCTTGCCAAGCGAAGCTCGTCGGAACTCGCCAAGTGGATCGTCGCAAAGTCCAGGAGTATGCCGGATGTCCGCAGAAGGATCACCGAGGGTTTATCGGATGATCGACGGAAGTTCGCCGGAAACTCGCCGGAAGAAGCGATTGACGCATCGGAGCATAGCTGCAGAAGTTGTCTTAGAGTTAATCGTAGTTAGCACGATGATTAAGCTTGAAAATGGGAGGTGATCCCATTAGCTTAATCTTGGGGCAATTGGGCCCCTGAAAAGATTCAAATTGGGCCGAATGGAGCGAACCATTCGGACCCTGATTGCACCAGGCGGTGCAACCGCCTAGGCCAGGAGGTGCAACCGCCAGGGCTGCGAGGCTGGGCGGTGCAACCGCCCCAGCCAAGAGGTGCAACCGCCCAGAGCTCAGTCTTCGAGCTAGACTGGGCGGTGCAACCTCCTCTGTCAAGAGGTAGCACCGCCAGAGCTCAAGTTTCAAGCTCTGCCAGGCGGTGCAACCACCGAGCTCAGTCTTCGAGCTCTGGCAGAGAGGTGCATCAGCCTAAGCTCAGTCTCGAGCTCTGCCAGGTGATGCAACCACCGAGCTCAGTCTTCGAGCTCTGGCAGAGTGGTGCATCAGCCTGAGCTCAGTTTCGAGCTCTGCCAGGTGATGCAACCACCGAGCTCAGACTTCGAGCTCTGCCAGGCGGTGCAACCACCGAGCTCAGTCTTCGAGCTCTGCTAGGCGGTGCAACCATCGAGCTCAGTCTTCGAGCTCTGGCAGAGAGGTGCAATCGCCTGAGCTCAGTCGTCGAGCTCTGCCAGGCGGTGCCACCTCTCCAGTCAAGAGGTGCAACCGCTTGATCCCAGAATTCTGGGATTTGATCGATTTGATCGTTTTGAGCTCCAAATTTGAACTGGGTTGGGGCCTATAAATACCCCACCCATTCAGCACTGAACAGATACAGATCCACACCGAATTCTTGATCTTTTCAGTGATTCTAAGAGCTCAAATTTGTGTAAAGTCCTAAAGTTCTCCTCCTTCTGTTCTTCAAGTTTTGAGTTGTAAAGAGAGGAGAGAAAGGATCTGTAAAGGTTGTCTCCTGAGCCTGTCAAAAGGAGGGAAACTGTAAAAGGGCAGTTAGCCTTCGCCCATTGAAGGAAGGCAGCTAGTTGACGTTGGTGACCTCGTCGGAGGAGGAAGCCAAAAGTGGAGTAGGTCAAGACTGACCGAACCACTCTAAATCTCTGGTTTGCTTTTACCTTGAGCACTTTATCATTACTGCAAACCTCCTACATTGCTACTGCCCTCTGCGCCTTTACGAACGAGCTTCTAAGCTCTGATCTTTCAGAATCTGCATTCAAACGTAAATCGTGTTTTCGTACGATCTTCACACTGCGGTTTACGCTTACATTCGGATTCCATTTATAACTGCAAATTGCTTTCTACGTAAAACGCTTTTCAAGGTTCAAAACTGCTTTTAGACGCAAAACTACATTTAGACGTAAAATTACGTTTAGACGTAAAACTGCGTTTAGACGCAAAACTGCGTTTAGACGTAAAACTGCGTTTAGACGTAAAACTACGTTTAGACGCAAAACTGCGTTTAGACGTAAAACTGCGTTTAGACGTAAAACTACGTTTTGACGTAAAACTGTGTTTGAACGTAAAACTACGTTTAGACGTAAAATTGCGTTTAGACGCAAACTGCGCTTAGACGCAAACTGTGCTTAGACGCAAACTGCGCTTAGACGCAAACTATGCTTAGACGCAAACTGCGCTTAGACGCAAACTGTGTTTAGACGCAAACTGCGCTTAGACGCAAAACTGCGCTTAGACGCAAACTGCACTGTGATTCTGCTTTTATATCGAAATCATTTTTTATCGGACGAACGCAGCTTTAGCTTTTAAATTACTGTAAGATTTCCGCTGCACTAATTCACCCCCCCCCTCTTAGTGCTCTCGATCCTAACACTCATAACAAATCACTTGGTCCTTCTTATGTTCGAATTTATTTTTTGTATTATTTTTAAATTTGTTCCTTCTTAAATTTTTTTAAATTTTTTAGTCAAAAGTGCAATGTCATTATCACTGTCCTCATCACTTGATATTCCTTTCAAGTAGTCTTCTTGTGATGTGAGTGCCATATCCTTCCTATTCTTTGGAAGGGGATTTTCGAGCTCGTCATGAGCTTCACATGTCATTTCGTAGGTCATTAGAGACCCAATAAGTTCTTCAAGAGGGAATGTTTTAAGGTCTTTGGCCTCTTGAATGGCTGTAACTTTTGGATCCCAACTTTTAGGGAGGGATCTTAAGATTTTGGTTACTAGTTCAAAGTTAGTAAAATCTTTACCAAGAGCTTTGAGTCCATTGATGACATCCATGAACCGGGTGTACATGTCTCCGATGGACTCACTTGGTTTCATTCGGAAAAGTTCGTAAGAGTGCACCAGGATGTTGATTTTGGACTCTTTCACTCGGCTTGTGCCTTCATGAGTGACCTCAAGAGTTCTCCAAATATCAAAAGTCGAATCACAAATTGAAACATGATTAAATTCATTTTTGTCTAGTGCACAAAACAAGGCATTCATAGCCTTTGCATTTAAAGCAAAAACCTTCTTCTCCGATTCATTCCATTCGCTCATCGGAAGAGAAGATTTTTGAAATCCGTTTTCAACAATAGTCCAAAGCTCGAAATCCATGGAAATGAGGAAGATCCTCATATGAGTCTTCCAATAAGTATAATCCGACCCATTAAACAAGGGTGGACGTGTGATAGAATGATCCTCATGTATGCCGGAGTAAGCCATCTCTCTTGGGTATCAAACCAAATATGAGAGTGAGCCTTGCTCTGATACCAATTGTTAGGATCGGAGCGGCACTAAGAGGGGGGGGGGGGTGAATTAGTGTAGCAGATTAAAACTTTCATTTCGACAAATCTTTCGTACGATAAAAATCGAACTCGGAAGTGCTTAACTTGAAAGCATATTCACAAAGTTGTGCAGCAAAGGTAATGAGGAAATAAAGCAAGTAAGAAGGTTTGCAGTAATGTAAATAGCAGTAATGAAATGCAAACCAGAGATTATGCCGATTTTAAAGTGGTTCGGTCAAATGACCTACATCCACTTGCGAGGCCCCTCTTCGATGAGGCTCCCACCTTCCACTAGCAAATCTCTTGAAGGGGAAGGGTAAATACCCCTCTTACAACTTTTTACAAGTGGTTCACTCTCTTACATATTTTCAGCAAGAAAGAAGGAGGTGAACACTAGCAAATTGAAAACAAGACTAGCTAAGACTTTTCTCTTCGGTATGTAAAGGATACGTCCGTAGGAGGCTGAAGTGTGCAACGAGTTCAGTATGTTGCTAGACCTTGAGTGGTGCAGTGGGGGCTGTATTGACGTGGAGTCATAATCTAGCAAGTGTGTTTGCATGAGGCAGAACAATGCATAGTTTGTTCAGCAGATCGGAGTAGTCCAAGGGGATGGTGGTCTCCGAAACGAAGAGAGATATTGCTCCAACGGGACAGTTATCCAGGAGGGATAAGTCCCGGCTCTCCAGAGGGAGAATCATGTGGGATGAACCTCACAAGTTGAGGAGGAGTACCTCAACAAACAACAACTCTATGAAGCTCAATGGACTGAGCAAGCGGCGAGGAGTCGTCGCATGATCTCGCTCGAGAGAATGCATTGGTAGATACATTGCGAGATCAAGTGGGGGAGTGACCCAAAGCAACACAAATGAAGGTACACTTGGATTCGATATGGAGATCAGACTCAAGGGAGGGCTGACCCGTGGAATGGTGGGCGCGAGGGCCACCATCAACTCAATGCAAAAATGAGGAGCGGAGCAACTTGGGTGTAACTTGGCGAAGTACCCAAGCCGCATGAAGGGAGCCAACATAAAAAATGGAACATGGAGCAGAGGCATAGTGCTTTCCTTGGATAAAGGTCAAGGACATAAACTCACGCAGAGGCAAGAGCAGGATCATGTTGTTTCATGGGTCATTTATTCTGATGGAGCGGACTCATCTTGCATGGTGCCAAAGACGAAGGGAGCTTCTGGGCACATGCACTTTATCTCGGAGGAGCATTTAATGGAGGAATTAAGGTGACTCAATTTGCGGAGGTGAAGTTGGGTTCAGAAGGCCTTAGCACGAGGCAAGAGGACGCAGAGGCGGGTACTCTTGAAGAATATGTCATAGTGTTGCCATTCAAGTTGCTATGAAGGAAGCGGTGCGCAGTGAAGATTGTGCTAGTAGGGGTAGAGGCCTAGGATCCAGACAATGGTGCACTAATTACAGCGAAGTCGGGGGACTTCGGGAGCTACTAGGTGACGGACTATCCTAGAGCGATGCTTCGTCTAGGTGTGACCCAAGAGTGGGTGGATAAAGGTCGTTTGCCAAAGGAGCGAACAAAATCGAAGGTGGAAGAGACCCTGCGATGTATTGGCAGAGGCCACACATGAAGGGTTCAAAATTCGAGTTCATCCCACAAGGATCAGAATGTAATAGAGATGTCATCAGGAGGCGATATGGTGCAGCGGATCATGGTGGAACAGTTCGTGGCAATGTGATATACACAATCTAGTTCCGTGAGGGACTAGATCATATGGAGGTATGATCGGGAGCTACTAGAAGCTCCACTTCGGTGAACAACACGACGGTAAGAAGGGCTATGGATTCAAGGCGTGAAGGCCATGGTACTGCAGAGGCGAGTCTTCCGTGCGTGCATCGAATTTTGCATCAGATGAAAACCTTGGTCATCAGCATATGGGGGTTGGGTTCCACCAAGGGAAAAGTTCAAATGCAGGTACCAGTGAGTCCCATGGGAGGGACTTGATCATACAGAGGTATGATTGAAGCAGCAGGAGAGTTGGACTGCTCCAAAGCTCATATTCGCTTAAGGGAGCCCGGCAAGTCAGAGGACTAGGTCGAGTAAGCGAACGTTGCTACCAAGGAAGCTAAGGAGAACAGAATCGGTGCAAACCCTACAACGTGATGGCAGAGGCCATGCATGGGAGTTGCAGTCTGTCTTTCCATCGACCAAAGGGAGTTGCTTGAAGAACACAGAGGTGTTGAAGCAGGGGGTCGAAAGGGGCGAGGAAGCGACGACGAGTCCAGAGGGACTTAGCTACCCAAAATCAAGCATCAATTAGAATGGAGGTGGACTCAGAGGAGTGTCATAGAGGCATATCTACTTATTGTGAAGAAAATGGATGCAGATGCGAGGCGATGGATAGTAGTGCCATGGGCATGGCAACGCCATGGTACCGCAGAGGCGGGACTTTCGTGAAAGTCATTGATCCCTTGCTCTCATGGAGGGAGAGTGCTTGGTCGTGAAAGGGGCCGAGGAGATGGAGCATGCAGACGCAAACTCCAAGTACTGAGACAAGGCTGAAGGGCAAAGGCCAAGGAAATTTGTAAGACCGGTGTCAATGAGTTTCTCATCAAGATAGCTGAAAGTGAAGGACTTCGGGTCATGCAAGAGTGCACAACCAAGGAACGAAGCAGACAGTACGCAGTGCTGTACCTTTGCTACTCAAGGGAGTAGGCGGCAGGATTGATGAAGAAGACGATACAATCTCAAAGGCGACCAAATCTATTAGAGAATTACTCCAAGTTGGGGTGAAAACTTCATGTATTCCAGAAGTTCGATGGCATTGAGAAGGTGAATCACAATAGCTAACTCAACGCAAGGAGTGCAAACACTTCAAGTGTTTCAGAAGTGTGAGCAAAGAGTAGGCGAAGGCTAGTAACCAGCTCGATGCATGGAGTACAACCTCGAGGAGGCGAGCGAAGTCAAGTAACATTTGCCTTCTCAATCCTTAAGAGAATGGGCAAAACCGAGTACCCCAATTCTCTTATCTATCTAGCAGAGGAGCTCTGCATATGTTCAAAGACCCTTCGAAGATAATGGAAGACAATAGTTGTCAAATCCTCACCAACGGTGATCAGTACTACTGAGAGTAGATTGTCTGCTTCATTTCCCAATGAAGTGCCAATCGAAAGCAGGAGTGATGCGAACCTACTTGGAAGTAACAACTACGTGAAAGAAGAGTCAATGGGCAAATTTTATGGAGGAAGGACCCAAAACTTCAGAAGTTTGCGAGACGATGCTCGTTAAAAGCTCCAACAAGCATCCACCCAGTTCAAACAACATGAAGCATTTGAGAGACTGGTGCAGTAAGGATGGTCATTTCGTTCATTTGGAGGATCCGCAGGAATCAACAAGGATCAACACAACTCAGCCAACCCCACACTAAAGTCAGAGTCAATGGTGAGTTGAAGCAGCATGGCGGATCAAAGGTTTGACTACTCAAAAACAGCAACGGAGAGCAGTTGGGAGCCAAGAGGTGCATTGTAGTTGGAGCAGAAGATTGAAGACTCAGCAAAGGTAAGGAGTTGCAGTGTCAACAAAGGCTTCGACGAGAACGTCGAAGGAACAAGTGGGGGAGAATGTCACAGACAAACTTCTAAACAGGATGTTTAATGTAATGCTTATGTATGTCCGTGTCTTTTGGTATGTTCATGCTTTGTACAACATGTAGAGGGACGGCCGAAGACTTAATAGTCCCATTTTAGTTAGGTTGGTGGCCGCTTTAGGCTTGTAAATAAAGGTTATGTCATGTGGACACGTGCGAGAGATTTTTAGTCTGTAATGGACCATTTTACCCTTTGTTGTGCAACTGTTCAAAGCTTGTAAAGTATGTTTGTAATTTGCATTGTCTATAAAGTGTTTTCGGAGATGTTTGCTTATGGATCCCGAGTGAGGCTTTCTCTCTAACCCGTTCTCTCTTTTGTTGGTCCTAAGGGACAATGGGAGGCTTCGGGGAGGCTGTCCTTTGCGGACGGACACGCAAGGGTGCCACACGACTTAGGCAAAATCAACTAAGTCCATGACATAATGCTCAGGAGGTTATGTTTTAAACCATCAACTAACAAAATATCTTTAATAAAGAAGTTGGATTTGTTACCTATGGTTCCTTTGCCAATGATTTTACCCTTGTTGTTGTCTCCGAAGGTGACATAGCCTTCGTCTATGCTAGTGAGCCTAGAGAATTGAAATAGATCTCTGGGTATATGCCTTGAGCATCCACTATCAAGGTACCATCTCTTGCTCCTAGCTTGTGATGGTATATGTCTCTACAAGAAAGGATAATTTTTAGGTACCCATTTACTTTTGGGTGCCTCAAAAACTGATCTACATTGTTTATTATGTTGCATAGAGTTTATCATGATTCCTTTAGGAACCCAAATCAATTTGTTCGGGCTAATTTTCTTGAATGGACAATGATATATTTTATGTCCATGTTTGCAACAAAAGTTATATTTGCTTTGGTGCCGAACATGTAAGATAGGGCCTTTTATGAAGGTGGTTGGATTTTGGTGAGGACTTCTCACAAATCTGATTCCACTTCTTTTGGGAACGTGACCCTTATTTGTAAGGATCATGTTCAAAGACTTGCTACCAACCTCGAATTTCTTCAAGGTGTCCTTAAGTAGCAAGTTCTCTTTTTGGAGAGTTTCTATACATTGAGCTAAACTATCATGATATTCAGTTTTTAATTTATCGAAATTACTAATAAGACTATCATGCTCCTTTTTTAACAATTTATATTTTCTACTAATTGTTTTGCATTCATCAAATAAGTCATGGAAGGTATTTAATAATTCATCAAATGATAAATCTGCATCAATTAAATTTGTTACCTCCTCTCCGATGGCCATTAGGGCATAATGAGCAACTTGCTCGGTGTTGGACTCCTCTTCTTCGGACGCACTTGAGTCATCTCACGTTACTTTGAGCGCCTTCTTCTTTGATGTTCTCTTCTTGGCTTGGGGACAATCACTTTTGTAGTGTCCTGGCTTTTTGCACTCATAGCAAATAACTTTGTCCTTTTTGGGTTCAAATTTATTTTTTGTGTCATTTTTAAACTTGTTTCTCTTAATGAATTTTTTGAATTTCCTTGTTAGAAGTGTCAAGTCATCGTCACAGTCCTCATCACTTGAGTTTTCTCTCAAGTGGTCATCTAAAGTTCTAAGTGTCATATCCTTCCATTTCTTTGGAAGGATGTCTTCTTGCTCTTCATGAGCCTTGTAAGTCATTTCATAGGTCATTAATGACCCGATTAGTTCTTCAAGAGGGAAGTTGTTTAAATCTTTAGCCTCTTGAATAGCAGTGACTTTAGGGTCCCAACTCTTAGGAAGGGATCTTAGAATCTTATTTACAAGCTCAAAATCCGAAAAACTTTTGCCGAGTCCTTTTAGACCATTGACGACATCCATGAAACGAGTGTACATGTCGCCAATAGTTTCGCTCGGTTTTATTCGAAAAAGTTCAAAAGAATGTATCAAAAGATTGATTTTTGACTCTTTCACTCTACTTGTGCCTTCGTGAGTCACTTCGAGTGTATGCCAAATATCAAACGCGATTTCACAAACCGAAACACGATTGAACTCATTTTTATCAAGCGCACAAAATAAGGCATTCATAGCCTTTGCATTAAGAGCGAAAGTATTCTTCTCCAATTCATTCCAATCGATCATTGGAAGAGAAGATTTCGAAAATCCATTTTCGATAAGATTCCAAAGTTAAAAATCCATTGAAATAAGGAAGATCCTCATTCGGGTCTTCAAATAGGTGTAGTCCGTCCCATTGAACATGGGTGGACATGTAATAGAGTGGCCCTCTTGGTTTTCAGCGTATTCCATCTCTCTTGGGTTTTAATCCGTTTGAGAGCCCCGCTCTAATACCAATTATTAGGATCAAGAGCACTAAGAGGGGGGGGGTGAATTAGTACAGCGAAAAAACTTTCGACGATTAAAACTGCGTTCGTACGATGAAATCGTTTCCGACGTAAAACTATTTTCAGAAACTTAACTTGAAAGCGAGTTCATAAGAGAGTGCAGCAAAAGTAATAAGGAAGTAAAGTACATATGGAGGTTTGCAGTAAGGAAAGCAGCAAGAAGAAATGCAAACCAGAGAGCACCATAATTTTAGAGTGGTTCGGTCAATCTTGACCTACATCCACTTTTGGCTTCCTCCTCCGACGAGGTCATCGATGTCCACTAGAGGCCTTCCTTCAATAGGCAAAGGCCAACCACCATTTTATAGTTTCATTCCTTTTAACGGGCTTAGGAGACAACCCTTATAGAATTTTCACTCCTCTCTTGACTGATCGAAACTTGGAAGAAAAGAGGGAGTAGAACTTTTAACTTATACAACACTTTTTGAACTCTAAAAATCACAGAGTAAGATTAGATTTTTGGTGCCCTTTCATGCAGGAAAGGGTGGTGTTTATATAGGCCCCAAACTGGTTTGAATTTGGAGCTCAAAAATGTCATCTCCCAGATTTCCAAGGTCCTAGCGGTACTACCGCCATAAGTGGGCGATACTACCTCTCGGAGACCAAGCTCAGGCGGTACCACCGCCTGATAGGGGCGGTACCACTGCCTAGTCTCACTCGGAGACTGAGCCTAGGTGGTACCATCGGCTGATAGGGGCGGTACCACCGTCCAGTCTCGCTCGGAGACTGAACCCAAACGGTACCACTGCCTGACCTGGGCAATTGCACCGCCCAGCTTTCCTGAACTCTTGGGCGGTGCCACCGCCGGCCAGGAAATCTGGGTCTGAATAGGCTAATCCATTCGGCCCAATTTGGGTCTATCAAGGGCCCAATTGCCCCCAGATTAAGTTAATGGGATCACCTACCATTCCTAGCTTAATCTACATGCTAACTATGATGTTTCATAAGACATTTATTGCAACTTACTCCGATGCGTCAATCGCTTCTTCCGGCGAGCTTCCGGCGAACTTCCAACGAACTCTCGGGGATGCTCCGGCGGACTTCTAGCAAACTACTGGACATGCGACGATCCACGTGGCGAATTCCGACGAGCTTTGTTGGCAAACTCCAAGACTTCTCGAATTTGTTCGCGTAGAACTGTTGAATCTCGGATTTTGATGATGAAGTCAATTGTCATTTGTTATCTAATCTATGTGTTGAGATAAGTGTGCAGGATTAACTACGATGAGATTAAGACAAGCAGCAGGAGTTGCGCCGGAGTCAAGATCATGATCACGTTGGGAGTTCGAGAGTTCGACGGAAGTTCGGACGGTCGTCGGAGGTTCAGAGAGAACAGATCCGAGAAGTCCAGAAGCTTGCCAAGCGAAGCTCGTCGGAACTCGCCAAGTGGATCGTCGCAAAGTCCAGGAGTATGCCGGATGTCCGCAGAAGGATCACCGAGGGTTATCGGTTGATCGACGGAAGTTGGCCGGAAACTCGCCGGAAGAAGCGATTGACGCATCGGAGCAAGCTGCAGAAGTTGTCTTAGAGATAATCGTAGTTAGCACGATGATTAAGCATGAAAATGGGAGGTGATCCCATTAGCTTAATCTTGGGGCAATTGGGCCCCTGAAAAGATTCAAAGTGGGTCGAATGGAGTGAACCATTCGGACCCTGATTGCACCAGGAGGTGCAACCGCCCCAGCCAGGAGGTGCAACCGCCTGGGCTGTGGGGTTGAGAGGTGCAACCGCCCCAGCCAGGAGGTGCAACCGCCTGGGCTGTGGGGCTGGGAGGTGCAACCGCCCCAGCCAGGAGGTGCAACCGCCTGGGCTGTGGGGCTGGGAGGTGCAACCGCCCCAGCCAGGAGGTGCAACCGCCAGGGTTGCAAGGCTGGGAGGTGCAACCGCTCCAGCCAAGAGGTTGCACCGCCAGAGCTCAAGTTCCGAGCTCTGCCAGGCGATGCAACCACCAAGCTCAGTCTTCGAGCTTTGGCAGAGTGGTGCATCAGCCTGAGCTCAGTCTCGAGCTTTGCCAGGTGATGAATTCACCAAGCTCAGTCTTCGAGCTATGGCAGAATGGTGCATCAGCTTGAGCTCAGTTTGGAGCTCTGCCAAGTGATGCAACCACCAAGCTCAGATTTCGAGCTCTGCCAGGTGATGCAACCACCAAGCTCAGTCTTCGAGCTCTGCCAGGTGATGCAACCATCGAGCTCAGTCTTCGAGCTCTGGCAGAGAAGAAGCAATCGGCAGAGCTCAGTCTTCGAGCTCTGCCAGGCGGTGCCACCTCTCCAGTTGAGAGGTGCAACCGCTTGATCCCAGAAATTCTGGGATTAGATCGATTTGATCGTTTTGAGCTCGAATTTTGAATTGGGTTGGGGCCTATAAATACCCCACCCATTCAGCACTGAAAAGACACAGACCTATACCGAAATTGTGATCTTTTCTGTGATTCTAAAGAGCTCAAAAGTGTTGTAAAGCCTTGAGTCTCCTCCTTCTGTTCTTCAAGTTTTCAACTGTAAAGTGAGGAGAGAAAGGTCTGTAAAGGTTGTCTCCTAAGCCTGTCAAAAGGAGAGAAACTGTAAGAGGGAAGTTTGGCCTTCGCCCATTGAAGGAAGGCAGCTAGTTGACGTCGGCAACCTCATCGGTGGAGGAAGCCAAAAGTGGAGTAGGTCAAGGCTGACCGAACCACTCTAAATCTCTGGTTTGCGTTTAATTTCGAGCACTTTATCATTACTGCAAACCTCCCTCATCACTACTGCTCTCTGCGCTTTCACGAACAAGTTCTAAGTGCTGTTCTTCCAAATCTGCATTCAGACGTAAACTTGTATTTTCGTACATTACAGTTTACGTTTACGTTTGATTCTGCAGAACTGTTTTCCGCGCTTTTACGAACGAGCTTCCTTGCAGTTTACGCTTACATTTTAATCCTATTAATAACTGCAATCTGTCCTCTACGATTTTACGAACGAGTTTCAACATTTAGACGTAAAACTGCATTCGGACGTAAATCGGCCTTCTTCGCTCAATCATCAGATTTCAGTTTACGTTTACGTCTTGATTTCAACTGCATACTGCCTTCTGCGAATATACAAACGAGTTTCAAAGTTTAGACGTAAATCTGCGTCTAGACGTAAAACTGCGTTTAGATGTAAATCTGCGTTTAGACGTAAA
>NC_088345.1:41945000-42035000 GCF_036884655.1 Musa acuminata AAA Group
CTCGAACGAACTCGGAATCGCTATTGCGGCCCCATTCCGGAAAGCTCTCTCCGAGCCCCACGAGACTGACTGCGTAGCGGTCACGGCAAATTCCGAGGCCCAAAACCATCGCCTCGGAGGCCGACGGGAGAGGTTTTGGCCGCTCGGGGCGCAAAAACGAGTGCAACAGGGGGTCACCCATCCTAGAACCACTGTATGTTTATGAAGAAATTTTTAGATGATGATTTCATTATTCTCCTGCTATATGTTAATGACATATTTATTGTTGGCCATAATGCTGGAAAAATTGAAAAGCTTAAAAGAGGGGCGCAAAAAGGAGTGCAACACGAGGACTTCCCAGGGGGTCACCCATCCTAGTACTACTCTCGCCCAAGCACGCTTAACTTCGGAGTTCTGATGGGATCCGGTGCTTTAGTGCTGGTATGATCGCACTCGTTTTGTGTGCGTCGTCCCTCGCCTTTGTACTCTCGAACGATCTCGGAATCGCCATTGTCGGATCTCTCCGATGCCCACGAGGCCGACCGCGTACCGGACACGGCAAGCGCGCGCCGAAACCATCGGGACTTTCTCGAACGAACTCGGAATCGCTATTGCGGCCCCATTCCGGAAAGCTCTCTCCGAGCCCCACGAGACTGACTGCGTAGCGGTCACGGCAAATTCCGAGGCCCAAAACCATCGCCTCGGAGGCCGACGGGAGAGGTTTTGGCCGCTCGGGGCGCAAAAACGAGTGCAACAGGGGGTCACCCATCCTAGAACCACTGTATGTTTATGAAGAAATTTTTAGATGATGATTTCATTATTCTCCTGCTATATGTAAATGACATATTTATTGTTGGCCATAATGCTGGAAAAATTGAAAAGCTTAAAAGAGGGGCGCAAAAAGGAGTGCAACACGAGGACTTCCCAGGGGGTCACCCATCCTAGTACTACTCTCGCCCAAGCACGCTTAACTTCGGAGTTCTGATGGGATCCGGTGCTTTAGTGCTGGTATGATCGCACTCGTTTTGTGTGCGTCGTCCCTCGCCTTTGTACTCTCGAACGATCTCGGAATCGCCATTGTCGGATCTCTCCGATGCCCACGAGGCCGACCGCGTACCGGACACGGCAAGCGCGCGCCGAAACCATCGGGACTTTCTCGAACGAACTCGGAATCGCTATTGCGGCCCCATTCCGGAAAGCTCTCTCCGAGCCCCACGAGACTGACTGCGTAGCGGTCACGGCAAATTCCGAGGCCCAAAACCATCGCCTCGGAGGCCGACGGGAGAGGTTTTGGCCGCTCGGGGCGCAAAAACGAGTGCAACAGGGGGTCACCCATCCTAGAACCACTGTATGTTTATGAAGAAATTTTTAGATGATGATTTCATTATTCTCCTGCTATATGTAAATGACATATTTATTGTTGGCCATAATGCTGGAAAAATTGAAAAGCTTAAAAGAGGGGCGCAAAAAGGAGTGCAACACGAGGACTTCCCAGGGGGTCACCCATCCTAGTACTACTCTCGCCCAAGCACGCTTAACTTCGGAGTTCTGATGGGATCCGGTGCTTTAGTGCTGGTATGATCGCACTCGTTTTGTGTGCGTCGTCCCTCGCCTTTGTACTCTCGAACGATCTCGGAATCGCCATTGTCGGATCTCTCCGATGCCCACGAGGCCGACCGCGTACCGGACACGGCAAGCGCGCGCCGAAACCATCGGGACTTTCTCGAACGAACTCGGAATCGCTATTGCGGCCCCATTCCGGAAAGCTCTCTCCGAGCCCCACGAGACTGACTGCGTAGCGGTCACGGCAAATTCCGAGGCCCAAAACCATCGCCTCGGAGGCCGACGGGAGAGGTTTTGGCCGCTCGGGGCGCAAAAACGAGTGCAACAGGGGGTCACCCATCCTAGAACCACTGTATGTTTATGAAGAAATTTTTAGATGATGATTTCATTATTCTCCTGCTATATGTTAATGACATATTTATTGTTGGCCATAATGCTGGAAAAATTGAAAAGCTTAAAAGAGGGGCGCAAAAAGGAGTGCAACACGAGGACTTCCCAGGGGGTCACCCATCCTAGTACTACTCTCGCCCAAGCACGCTTAACTTCGGAGTTCTGATGGGATCCGGTGCTTTAGTGCTGGTATGATCGCACTCGTTTTGTGTGCGTCGTCCCTCGCCTTTGTACTCTCGAACGATCTCGGAATCGCCATTGTCGGATCTCTCCGATGCCCACGAGGCCGACCGCGTACCGGACACGGCAAGCGCGCGCCGAAACCATCGGGACTTTCTCGAACGAACTCGGAATCGCTATTGCGGCCCCATTCCGGAAAGCTCTCTCCGAGCCCCACGAGACTGACTGCGTAGCGGTCACGGCAAATTCCGAGGCCCAAAACCATCGCCTCGGAGGCCGACGGGAGAGGTTTTGGCCGCTCGGGGCGCAAAAACGAGTGCAACAGGGGGTCACCCATCCTAGAACCACTGTATGTTTATGAAGAAATTTTTAGATGATGATTTCATTATTCTCCTGCTATATGTAAATGACATATTTATTGTTGGCCATAATGCTGGAAAAATTGAAAAGCTTAAAAGAGGGGCGCAAAAAGGAGTGCAACACGAGGACTTCCCAGGGGGTCACCCATCCTAGTACTACTCTCGCCCAAGCACGCTTAACTTCGGAGTTCTGATGGGATCCGGTGCTTTAGTGCTGGTATGATCGCACTCGTTTTGTGTGCGTCGTCCCTCGCCTTTGTACTCTCGAACGATCTCGGAATCGCCATTGTCGGATCTCTCCGATGCCCACGAGGCCGACCGCGTACCGGACACGGCAAGCGCGCGCCGAAACCATCGGGACTTTCTCGAACGAACTCGGAATCGCTATTGCGGCCCCATTCCGGAAAGCTCTCTCCGAGCCCCACGAGACTGACTGCGTAGCGGTCACGGCAAATTCCGAGGCCCAAAACCATCGCCTCGGAGGCCGACGGGAGAGGTTTTGGCCGCTCGGGGCGCAAAAACGAGTGCAACAGGGGGTCACCCATCCTAGAACCACTGTATGTTTATGAAGAAATTTTTAGATGATGATTTCATTATTCTCCTGCTATATGTTAATGACATATTTATTGTTGGCCATAATGCTGGAAAAATTGAAAAGCTTAAAAGAGGGGCGCAAAAAGGAGTGCAACACGAGGACTTCCCAGGGGGTCACCCATCCTAGTACTACTCTCGCCCAAGCACGCTTAACTTCGGAGTTCTGATGGGATCCGGTGCTTTAGTGCTGGTATGATCGCACTCGTTTTGTGTGCGTCGTCCCTCGCCTTTGTACTCTCGAACGATCTCGGAATCGCCATTGTCGGATCTCTCCGATGCCCACGAGGCCGACCGCGTACCGGACACGGCAAGCGCGCGCCGAAACCATCGGGACTTTCTCGAACGAACTCGGAATCGCTATTGCGGCCCCATTCCGGAAAGCTCTCTCCGAGCCCCACGAGACTGACTGCGTAGCGGTCACGGCAAATTCCGAGGCCCAAAACCATCGCCTCGGAGGCCGACGGGAGAGGTTTTGGCCGCTCGGGGCGCAAAAACGAGTGCAACAGGGGGTCACCCATCCTAGAACCACTGTATGTTTATGAAGAAATTTTTAGATGATGATTTCATTATTCTCCTGCTATATGTTAATGACATATTTATTGTTGGCCATAATGCTGGAAAAATTGAAAAGCTTAAAAGAGGGGCGCAAAAAGGAGTGCAACACGAGGACTTCCCAGGGGGTCACCCATCCTAGTACTACTCTCGCCCAAGCACGCTTAACTTCGGAGTTCTGATGGGATCCGGTGCTTTAGTGCTGGTATGATCGCACTCGTTTTGTGTGCGTCGTCCCTCGCCTTTGTACTCTCGAACGATCTCGGAATCGCCATTGTCGGATCTCTCCGATGCCCACGAGGCCGACCGCGTACCGGACACGGCAAGCGCGCGCCGAAACCATCGGGACTTTCTCGAACGAACTCGGAATCGCTATTGCGGCCCCATTCCGGAAAGCTCTCTCCGAGCCCCACGAGACTGACTGCGTAGCGGTCACGGCAAATTCCGAGGCCCAAAACCATCGCCTCGGAGGCCGACGGGAGAGGTTTTGGCCGCTCGGGGCGCAAAAACGAGTGCAACAGGGGGTCACCCATCCTAGAACCACTGTATGTTTATGAAGAAATTTTTAGATGATGATTTCATTATTCTCCTGCTATATGTTAATGACATATTTATTGTTGGCCATAATGCTGGAAAAATTGAAAAGCTTAAAAGAGGGGCGCAAAAAGGAGTGCAACACGAGGACTTCCCAGGGGGTCACCCATCCTAGTACTACTCTCGCCCAAGCACGCTTAACTTCGGAGTTCTGATGGGATCCGGTGCTTTAGTGCTGGTATGATCGCACTCGTTTTGTGTGCGTCGTCCCTCGCCTTTGTACTCTCGAACGATCTCGGAATCGCCATTGTCGGATCTCTCCGATGCCCACGAGGCCGACCGCGTACCGGACACGGCAAGCGCGCGCCGAAACCATCGGGACTTTCTCGAACGAACTCGGAATCGCTATTGCGGCCCCATTCCGGAAAGCTCTCTCCGAGCCCCACGAGACTGACTGCGTAGCGGTCACGGCAAATTCCGAGGCCCAAAACCATCGCCTCGGAGGCCGACGGGAGAGGTTTTGGCCGCTCGGGGCGCAAAAACGAGTGCAACAGGGGGTCACCCATCCTAGAACCACTGTATGTTTATGAAGAAATTTTTAGATGATGATTTCATTATTCTCCTGCTATATGTAAATGACATATTTATTGTTGGCCATAATGCTGGAAAAATTGAAAAGCTTAAAAGAGGGGCGCAAAAAGGAGTGCAACACGAGGACTTCCCAGGGGGTCACCCATCCTAGTACTACTCTCGCCCAAGCACGCTTAACTTCGGAGTTCTGATGGGATCCGGTGCTTTAGTGCTGGTATGATCGCACTCGTTTTGTGTGCGTCGTCCCTCGCCTTTGTACTCTCGAACGATCTCGGAATCGCCATTGTCGGATCTCTCCGATGCCCACGAGGCCGACCGCGTACCGGACACGGCAAGCGCGCGCCGAAACCATCGGGACTTTCTCGAACGAACTCGGAATCGCTATTGCGGCCCCATTCCGGAAAGCTCTCTCCGAGCCCCACGAGACTGACTGCGTAGCGGTCACGGCAAATTCCGAGGCCCAAAACCATCGCCTCGGAGGCCGACGGGAGAGGTTTTGGCCGCTCGGGGCGCAAAAACGAGTGCAACAGGGGGTCACCCATCCTAGAACCACTGTATGTTTATGAAGAAATTTTTAGATGATGATTTCATTATTCTCCTGCTATATGTAAATGACATATTTATTGTTGGCCATAATGCTGGAAAAATTGAAAAGCTTAAAAGAGGGGCGCAAAAAGGAGTGCAACACGAGGACTTCCCAGGGGGTCACCCATCCTAGTACTACTCTCGCCCAAGCACGCTTAACTTCGGAGTTCTGATGGGATCCGGTGCTTTAGTGCTGGTATGATCGCACTCGTTTTGTGTGCGTCGTCCCTCGCCTTTGTACTCTCGAACGATCTCGGAATCGCCATTGTCGGATCTCTCCGATGCCCACGAGGCCGACCGCGTACCGGACACGGCAAGCGCGCGCCGAAACCATCGGGACTTTCTCGAACGAACTCGGAATCGCTATTGCGGCCCCATTCCGGAAAGCTCTCTCCGAGCCCCACGAGACTGACTGCGTAGCGGTCACGGCAAATTCCGAGGCCCAAAACCATCGCCTCGGAGGCCGACGGGAGAGGTTTTGGCCGCTCGGGGCGCAAAAACGAGTGCAACAGGGGGTCACCCATCCTAGAACCACTGTATGTTTATGAAGAAATTTTTAGATGATGATTTCATTATTCTCCTGCTATATGTTAATGACATATTTATTGTTGGCCATAATGCTGGAAAAATTGAAAAGCTTAAAAGAGGGGCGCAAAAAGGAGTGCAACACGAGGACTTCCCAGGGGGTCACCCATCCTAGTACTACTCTCGCCCAAGCACGCTTAACTTCGGAGTTCTGATGGGATCCGGTGCTTTAGTGCTGGTATGATCGCACTCGTTTTGTGTGCGTCGTCCCTCGCCTTTGTACTCTCGAACGATCTCGGAATCGCCATTGTCGGATCTCTCCGATGCCCACGAGGCCGACCGCGTACCGGACACGGCAAGCGCGCGCCGAAACCATCGGGACTTTCTCGAACGAACTCGGAATCGCTATTGCGGCCCCATTCCGGAAAGCTCTCTCCGAGCCCCACGAGACTGACTGCGTAGCGGTCACGGCAAATTCCGAGGCCCAAAACCATCGCCTCGGAGGCCGACGGGAGAGGTTTTGGCCGCTCGGGGCGCAAAAACGAGTGCAACAGGGGGTCACCCATCCTAGAACCACTGTATGTTTATGAAGAAATTTTTAGATGATGATTTCATTATTCTCCTGCTATATGTTAATGACATATTTATTGTTGGCCATAATGCTGGAAAAATTGAAAAGCTTAAAAGAGGGGCGCAAAAAGGAGTGCAACACGAGGACTTCCCAGGGGGTCACCCATCCTAGTACTACTCTCGCCCAAGCACGCTTAACTTCGGAGTTCTGATGGGATCCGGTGCTTTAGTGCTGGTATGATCGCACTCGTTTTGTGTGCGTCGTCCCTCGCCTTTGTACTCTCGAACGATCTCGGAATCGCCATTGTCGGATCTCTCCGATGCCCACGAGGCCGACCGCGTACCGGACACGGCAAGCGCGCGCCGAAACCATCGGGACTTTCTCGAACGAACTCGGAATCGCTATTGCGGCCCCATTCCGGAAAGCTCTCTCCGAGCCCCACGAGACTGACTGCGTAGCGGTCACGGCAAATTCCGAGGCCCAAAACCATCGCCTCGGAGGCCGACGGGAGAGGTTTTGGCCGCTCGGGGCGCAAAAACGAGTGCAACAGGGGGTCACCCATCCTAGAACCACTGTATGTTTATGAAGAAATTTTTAGATGATGATTTCATTATTCTCCTGCTATATGTAAATGACATATTTATTGTTGGCCATAATGCTGGAAAAATTGAAAAGCTTAAAAGAGGGGCGCAAAAAGGAGTGCAACACGAGGACTTCCCAGGGGGTCACCCATCCTAGTACTACTCTCGCCCAAGCACGCTTAACTTCGGAGTTCTGATGGGATCCGGTGCTTTAGTGCTGGTATGATCGCACTCGTTTTGTGTGCGTCGTCCCTCGCCTTTGTACTCTCGAACGATCTCGGAATCGCCATTGTCGGATCTCTCCGATGCCCACGAGGCCGACCGCGTACCGGACACGGCAAGCGCGCGCCGAAACCATCGGGACTTTCTCGAACGAACTCGGAATCGCTATTGCGGCCCCATTCCGGAAAGCTCTCTCCGAGCCCCACGAGACTGACTGCGTAGCGGTCACGGCAAATTCCGAGGCCCAAAACCATCGCCTCGGAGGCCGACGGGAGAGGTTTTGGCCGCTCGGGGCGCAAAAACGAGTGCAACAGGGGGTCACCCATCCTAGAACCACTGTATGTTTATGAAGAAATTTTTAGATGATGATTTCATTATTCTCCTGCTATATGTAAATGACATATTTATTGTTGGCCATAATGCTGGAAAAATTGAAAAGCTTAAAAGAGGGGCGCAAAAAGGAGTGCAACACGAGGACTTCCCAGGGGGTCACCCATCCTAGTACTACTCTCGCCCAAGCACGCTTAACTTCGGAGTTCTGATGGGATCCGGTGCTTTAGTGCTGGTATGATCGCACTCGTTTTGTGTGCGTCGTCCCTCGCCTTTGTACTCTCGAACGATCTCGGAATCGCCATTGTCGGATCTCTCCGATGCCCACGAGGCCGACCGCGTACCGGACACGGCAAGCGCGCGCCGAAACCATCGGGACTTTCTCGAACGAACTCGGAATCGCTATTGCGGCCCCATTCCGGAAAGCTCTCTCCGAGCCCCACGAGACTGACTGCGTAGCGGTCACGGCAAATTCCGAGGCCCAAAACCATCGCCTCGGAGGCCGACGGGAGAGGTTTTGGCCGCTCGGGGCGCAAAAACGAGTGCAACAGGGGGTCACCCATCCTAGAACCACTGTATGTTTATGAAGAAATTTTTAGATGATGATTTCATTATTCTCCTGCTATATGTTAATGACATATTTATTGTTGGCCATAATGCTGGAAAAATTGAAAAGCTTAAAAGAGGGGCGCAAAAAGGAGTGCAACACGAGGACTTCCCAAGGGGTCACCCATCCTAGTACTACTCTCGCCCAAGCACGCTTAACTTCGGAGTTCTGATGGGATCCGGTGCTTTAGTGCTGGTATGATCGCACTCGTTTTGTGTGCGTCGTCCCTCGCCTTTGTACTCTCGAACGATCTCGGAATCGCCATTGTCGGATCTCTCCGATGCCCACGAGGCCGACCGCGTACCGGACACGGCAAGCGCGCGCCGAAACCATCGGGACTTTCTCGAACGAACTCGGAATCGCTATTGCGGCCCCATTCCGGAAAGCTCTCTCCGAGCCCCACGAGACTGACTGCGTAGCGGTCACGGCAAATTCCGAGGCCCAAAACCATCGCCTCGGAGGCCGACGGGAGAGGTTTTGGCCGCTCGGGGCGCAAAAACGAGTGCAACAGGGGGTCACCCATCCTAGAACCACTGTATGTTTATGAAGAAATTTTTAGATGATGATTTCATTATTCTCCTGCTATATGTAAATGACATATTTATTGTTGGCCATAATGCTGGAAAAATTGAAAAGCTTAAAAGAGGGGCGCAAAAAGGAGTGCAACACGAGGACTTCCCAGGGGGTCACCCATCCTAGTACTACTCTCGCCCAAGCACGCTTAACTTCGGAGTTCTGATGGGATCCGGTGCTTTAGTGCTGGTATGATCGCACTCGTTTTGTGTGCGTCGTCCCTCGCCTTTGTACTCTCGAACGATCTCGGAATCGCCATTGTCGGATCTCTCCGATGCCCACGAGGCCGACCGCGTACCGGACACGGCAAGCGCGCGCCGAAACCATCGGGACTTTCTCGAACGAACTCGGAATCGCTATTGCGGCCCCATTCCGGAAAGCTCTCTCCGAGCCCCACGAGACTGACTGCGTAGCGGTCACGGCAAATTCCGAGGCCCAAAACCATCGCCTCGGAGGCCGACGGGAGAGGTTTTGGCCGCTCGGGGCGCAAAAACGAGTGCAACAGGGGGTCACCCATCCTAGAACCACTGTATGTTTATGAAGAAATTTTTAGATGATGATTTCATTATTCTCCTGCTATATGTTAATGACATATTTATTGTTGGCCATAATGCTGGAAAAATTGAAAAGCTTAAAAGAGGGGCGCAAAAAGGAGTGCAACACGAGGACTTCCCAGGGGGTCACCCATCCTAGTACTACTCTCGCCCAAGCACGCTTAACTTCGGAGTTCTGATGGGATCCGGTGCTTTAGTGCTGGTATGATCGCACTCGTTTTGTGTGCGTCGTCCCTCGCCTTTGTACTCTCGAACGATCTCGGAATCGCCATTGTCGGATCTCTCCGATGCCCACGAGGCCGACCGCGTACCGGACACGGCAAGCGCGCGCCGAAACCATCGGGACTTTCTCGAACGAACTCGGAATCGCTATTGCGGC
The DNA here is from genome assembly GCF_036884655.1 of Musa acuminata AAA Group. Lineage (NCBI taxonomy): Eukaryota > Viridiplantae > Streptophyta > Magnoliopsida > Zingiberales > Musaceae > Musa > Musa acuminata. The sequence continues at coordinate 41,954,670 of NC_088345.1, forward strand.
CCCATTCCGGAAAGCTCTCTCCGAGCCCCACGAGACTGACTGCGTAGCGGTCACGGCAAATTCCGAGGCCCAAAACCATCGCCTCGGAGGCCGACGGGAGAGGTTTTGGCCGCTCGGGGCGCAAAAACGAGTGCAACAGGGGGTCACCCATCCTAGAACCACTGTATGTTTATGAAGAAATTTTTAGATGATGATTTCATTATTCTCCTGCTATATGTTAATGACATATTTATTGTTGGCCATAATGCTGGAAAAATTGAAAAGCTTAAAAGAGGGGCGCAAAAAGGAGTGCAACACGAGGACTTCCCAGGGGGTCACCCATCCTAGTACTACTCTCGCCCAAGCACGCTTAACTTCGGAGTTCTGATGGGATCCGGTGCTTTAGTGCTGGTATGATCGCACTCGTTTTGTGTGCGTCGTCCCTCGCCTTTGTACTCTCGAACGATCTCGGAATCGCCATTGTCGGATCTCTCCGATGCCCACGAGGCCGACCGCGTACCGGACACGGCAAGCGCGCGCCGAAACCATCGGGACTTTCTCGAACGAACTCGGAATCGCTATTGCGGCCCCATTCCGGAAAGCTCTCTCCGAGCCCCACGAGACTGACTGCGTAGCGGTCACGGCAAATTCCGAGGCCCAAAACCATCGCCTCGGAGGCCGACGGGAGAGGTTTTGGCCGCTCGGGGCGCAAAAACGAGTGCAACAGGGGGTCACCCATCCTAGAACCACTGTATGTTTATGAAGAAATTTTTAGATGATGATTTCATTATTCTCCTGCTATATGTTAATGACATATTTATTGTTGGCCATAATGCTGGAAAAATTGAAAAGCTTAAAAGAGGGGCGCAAAAAGGAGTGCAACACGAGGACTTCCCAGGGGGTCACCCATCCTAGTACTACTCTCGCCCAAGCACGCTTAACTTCGGAGTTCTGATGGGATCCGGTGCTTTAGTGCTGGTATGATCGCACTCGTTTTGTGTGCGTCGTCCCTCGCCTTTGTACTCTCGAACGATCTCGGAATCGCCATTGTCGGATCTCTCCGATGCCCACGAGGCCGACCGCGTACCGGACACGGCAAGCGCGCGCCGAAACCATCGGGACTTTCTCGAACGAACTCGGAATCGCTATTGCGGCCCCATTCCGGAAAGCTCTCTCCGAGCCCCACGAGACTGACTGCGTAGCGGTCACGGCAAATTCCGAGGCCCAAAACCATCGCCTCGGAGGCCGACGGGAGAGGTTTTGGCCGCTCGGGGCGCAAAAACGAGTGCAACAGGGGGTCACCCATCCTAGAACCACTGTATGTTTATGAAGAAATTTTTAGATGATGATTTCATTATTCTCCTGCTATATGTAAATGACATATTTATTGTTGGCCATAATGCTGGAAAAATTGAAAAGCTTAAAAGAGGGGCGCAAAAAGGAGTGCAACACGTGGACTTCCCAGGGGGTCACCCATCCTAGTACTACTCTCGCCCAAGCACGCTTAACTTCGGAGTTCTGATGGGATCCGGTGCTTTAGTGCTGGTATGATCGCACTCGTTTTGTGTGCGTCGTCCCTCGCCTTTGTACTCTCGAACGATCTCGGAATCGCCATTGTCGGATCTCTCCGATGCCCACGAGGCCGACCGCGTACCGGACACGGCAAGCGCGCGCCGAAACCATCGGGACTTTCTCGAACGAACTCGGAATCGCTATTGCGGCCCCATTCCGGAAAGCTCTCTCCGAGCCCCACGAGACTGACTGCGTAGCGGTCACGGCAAATTCCGAGGCCCAAAACCATCGCCTCGGAGGCCGACGGGAGAGGTTTTGGCCGCTCGGGGCGCAAAAACGAGTGCAACAGGGGGTCACCCATCCTAGAACCACTGTATGTTTATGAAGAAATTTTTAGATGATGATTTCATTATTCTCCTGCTATATGTAAATGACATATTTATTGTTGGCCATAATGCTGGAAAAATTGAAAAGCTTAAAAGAGGGGCGCAAAAAGGAGTGCAACACGAGGACTTCCCAGGGGGTCACCCATCCTAGTACTACTCTCGCCCAAGCACGCTTAACTTCGGAGTTCTGATGGGATCCGGTGCTTTAGTGCTGGTATGATCGCACTCGTTTTGTGTGCGTCGTCCCTCGCCTTTGTACTCTCGAACGATCTCGGAATCGCCATTGTCGGATCTCTCCGATGCCCACGAGGCCGACCGCGTACCGGACACGGCAAGCGCGCGCCGAAACCATCGGGACTTTCTCGAACGAACTCGGAATCGCTATTGCGGCCCCATTCCGGAAAGCTCTCTCCGAGCCCCACGAGACTGACTGCGTAGCGGTCACGGCAAATTCCGAGGCCCAAAACCATCGCCTCGGAGGCCGACGGGAGAGGTTTTGGCCGCTCGGGGCGCAAAAACGAGTGCAACAGGGGGTCACCCATCCTAGAACCACTGTATGTTTATGAAGAAATTTTTAGATGATGATTTCATTATTCTCCTGCTATATGTTAATGACATATTTATTGTTGGCCATAATGCTGGAAAAATTGAAAAGCTTAAAAGAGGGGCGCAAAAAGGAGTGCAACACGAGGACTTCCCAGGGGGTCACCCATCCTAGTACTACTCTCGCCCAAGCACGCTTAACTTCGGAGTTCTGATGGGATCCGGTGCTTTAGTGCTGGTATGATCGCACTCGTTTTGTGTGCGTCGTCCCTCGCCTTTGTACTCTCGAACGATCTCGGAATCGCCATTGTCGGATCTCTCCGATGCCCACGAGGCCGACCGCGTACCGGACACGGCAAGCGCGCGCCGAAACCATCGGGACTTTCTCGAACGAACTCGGAATCGCTATTGCGGCCCCATTCCGGAAAGCTCTCTCCGAGCCCCACGAGACTGACTGCGTAGCGGTCACGGCAAATTCCGAGGCCCAAAACCATCGCCTCGGAGGCCGACGGGAGAGGTTTTGGCCGCTCGGGGCGCAAAAACGAGTGCAACAGGGGGTCACCCATCCTAGAACCACTGTATGTTTATGAAGAAATTTTTAGATGATGATTTCATTATTCTCCTGCTATATGTAAATGACATATTTATTGTTGGCCATAATGCTGGAAAAATTGAAAAGCTTAAAAGAGGGGCGCAAAAAGGAGTGCAACACGAGGACTTCCCAGGGGGTCACCCATCCTAGTACTACTCTCGCCCAAGCACGCTTAACTTCGGAGTTCTGATGGGATCCGGTGCTTTAGTGCTGGTATGATCGCACTCGTTTTGTGTGCGTCGTCCCTCGCCTTTGTACTCTCGAACGATCTCGGAATCGCCATTGTCGGATCTCTCCGATGCCCACGAGGCCGACCGCGTACCGGACACGGCAAGCGCGCGCCGAAACCATCGGGACTTTCTCGAACGAACTCGGAATCGCTATTGCGGCCCCATTCCGGAAAGCTCTCTCCGAGCCCCACGAGACTGACTGCGTAGCGGTCACGGCAAATTCCGAGGCCCAAAACCATCGCCTCGGAGGCCGACGGGAGAGGTTTTGGCCGCTCGGGGCGCAAAAACGAGTGCAACAGGGGGTCACCCATCCTAGAACCACTGTATGTTTATGAAGAAATTTTTAGATGATGATTTCATTATTCTCCTGCTATATGTTAATGACATATTTATTGTTGGCCATAATGCTGGAAAAATTGAAAAGCTTAAAAGAGGGGCGCAAAAAGGAGTGCAACACGAGGACTTCCCAGGGGGTCACCCATCCTAGTACTACTCTCGCCCAAGCACGCTTAACTTCGGAGTTCTGATGGGATCCGGTGCTTTAGTGCTGGTATGATCGCACTCGTTTTGTGTGCGTCGTCCCTCGCCTTTGTACTCTCGAACGATCTCGGAATCGCCATTGTCGGATCTCTCCGATGCCCACGAGGCCGACCGCGTACCGGACACGGCAAGCGCGCGCCGAAACCATCGGGACTTTCTCGAACGAACTCGGAATCGCTATTGCGGCCCCATTCCGGAAAGCTCTCTCCGAGCCCCACGAGACTGACTGCGTAGCGGTCACGGCAAATTCCGAGGCCCAAAACCATCGCCTCGGAGGCCGACGGGAGAGGTTTTGGCCGCTCGGGGCGCAAAAACGAGTGCAACAGGGGGTCACCCATCCTAGAACCACTGTATGTTTATGAAGAAATTTTTAGATGATGATTTCATTATTCTCCTGCTATATGTTAATGACATATTTATTGTTGGCCATAATGCTGGAAAAATTGAAAAGCTTAAAAGAGGGGCGCAAAAAGGAGTGCAACACGAGGACTTCCCAGGGGGTCACCCATCCTAGTACTACTCTCGCCCAAGCACGCTTAACTTCGGAGTTCTGATGGGATCCGGTGCTTTAGTGCTGGTATGATCGCACTCGTTTTGTGTGCGTCGTCCCTCGCCTTTGTACTCTCGAACGATCTCGGAATCGCCATTGTCGGATCTCTCCGATGCCCACGAGGCCGACCGCGTACCGGACACGGCAAGCGCGCGCCGAAACCATCGGGACTTTCTCGAACGAACTCGGAATCGCTATTGCGGCCCCATTCCGGAAAGCTCTCTCCGAGCCCCACGAGACTGACTGCGTAGCGGTCACGGCAAATTCCGAGGCCCAAAACCATCGCCTCGGAGGCCGACGGGAGAGGTTTTGGCCGCTCGGGGCGCAAAAACGAGTGCAACAGGGGGTCACCCATCCTAGAACCACTGTATGTTTATGAAGAAATTTTTAGATGATGATTTCATTATTCTCCTGCTATATGTTAATGACATATTTATTGTTGGCCATAATGCTGGAAAAATTGAAAAGCTTAAAAGAGGGGCGCAAAAAGGAGTGCAACACGAGGACTTCCCAGGGGGTCACCCATCCTAGTACTACTCTCGCCCAAGCACGCTTAACTTCGGAGTTCTGATGGGATCCGGTGCTTTAGTGCTGGTATGATCGCACTCGTTTTGTGTGCGTCGTCCCTCGCCTTTGTACTCTCGAACGATCTCGGAATCGCCATTGTCGGATCTCTCCGATGCCCACGAGGCCGACCGCGTACCGGACACGGCAAGCGCGCGCCGAAACCATCGGGACTTTCTCGAACGAACTCGGAATCGCTATTGCGGCCCCATTCCGGAAAGCTCTCTCCGAGCCCCACGAGACTGACTGCGTAGCGGTCACGGCAAATTCCGAGGCCCAAAACCATCGCCTCGGAGGCCGACGGGAGAGGTTTTGGCCGCTCGGGGCGCAAAAACGAGTGCAACAGGGGGTCACCCATCCTAGAACCACTGTATGTTTATGAAGAAATTTTTAGATGATGATTTCATTATTCTCCTGCTATATGTTAATGACATATTTATTGTTGGCCATAATGCTGGAAAAATTGAAAAGCTTAAAAGAGGGGCGCAAAAAGGAGTGCAACACGAGGACTTCCCAGGGGGTCACCCATCCTAGTACTACTCTCGCCCAAGCACGCTTAACTTCGGAGTTCTGATGGGATCCGGTGCTTTAGTGCTGGTATGATCGCACTCGTTTTGTGTGCGTCGTCCCTCGCCTTTGTACTCTCGAACGATCTCGGAATCGCCATTGTCGGATCTCTCCGATGCCCACGAGGCCGACCGCGTACCGGACACGGCAAGCGCGCGCCGAAACCATCGGGACTTTCTCGAACGAACTCGGAATCGCTATTGCGGCCCCATTCCGGAAAGCTCTCTCCGAGCCCCACGAGACTGACTGCGTAGCGGTCACGGCAAATTCCGAGGCCCAAAACCATCGCCTCGGAGGCCGACGGGAGAGGTTTTGGCCGCTCGGGGCGCAAAAACGAGTGCAACAGGGGGTCACCCATCCTAGAACCACTGTATGTTTATGAAGAAATTTTTAGATGATGATTTCATTATTCTCCTGCTATATGTTAATGACATATTTATTGTTGGCCATAATGCTGGAAAAATTGAAAAGCTTAAAAGAGGGGCGCAAAAAGGAGTGCAACACGAGGACTTCCCAGGGGGTCACCCATCCTAGTACTACTCTCGCCCAAGCACGCTTAACTTCGGAGTTCTGATGGGATCCGGTGCTTTAGTGCTGGTATGATCGCACTCGTTTTGTGTGCGTCGTCCCTCGCCTTTGTACTCTCGAACGATCTCGGAATCGCCATTGTCGGATCTCTCCGATGCCCACGAGGCCGACCGCGTACCGGACACGGCAAGCGCGCGCCGAAACCATCGGGACTTTCTCGAACGAACTCGGAATCGCTATTGCGGCCCCATTCCGGAAAGCTCTCTCCGAGCCCCACGAGACTGACTGCGTAGCGGTCACGGCAAATTCCGAGGCCCAAAACCATCGCCTCGGAGGCCGACGGGAGAGGTTTTGGCCGCTCGGGGCGCAAAAACGAGTGCAACAGGGGGTCACCCATCCTAGAACCACTGTATGTTTATGAAGAAATTTTTAGATGATGATTTCATTATTCTCCTGCTATATGTAAATGACATATTTATTGTTGGCCATAATGCTGGAAAAATTGAAAAGCTTAAAAGAGGGGCGCAAAAAGGAGTGCAACACGAGGACTTCCCAGGGGGTCACCCATCCTAGTACTACTCTCGCCCAAGCACGCTTAACTTCGGAGTTCTGATGGGATCCGGTGCTTTAGTGCTGGTATGATCGCACTCGTTTTGTGTGCGTCGTCCCTCGCCTTTGTACTCTCGAACGATCTCGGAATCGCCATTGTCGGATCTCTCCGATGCCCACGAGGCCGACCGCGTACCGGACACGGCAAGCGCGCGCCGAAACCATCGGGACTTTCTCGAACGAACTCGGAATTGCTATTGCGGCCCCATTCCGGAAAGCTCTCTCCGAGCCCCACGAGACTGACTGCGTAGCGGTCACGGCAAATTCCGAGGCCCAAAACCATCGCCTCGGAGGCCGACGGGAGAGGTTTTGGCCGCTCGGGGCGCAAAAACGAGTGCAACAGGGGGTCACCCATCCTAGAACCACTGTATGTTTATGAAGAAATTTTTAGATGATGATTTCATTATTCTCCTGCTATATGTAAATGACATATTTATTGTTGGCCATAATGCTGGAAAAATTGAAAAGCTTAAAAGAGGGGCGCAAAAAGGAGTGCAACACGAGGACTTCCCAGGGGGTCACCCATCCTAGTACTACTCTCGCCCAAGCACGCTTAACTTCGGAGTTCTGATGGGATCCGGTGCTTTAGTGCTGGTATGATCGCACTCGTTTTGTGTGCGTCGTCCCTCGCCTTTGTACTCTCGAACGATCTCGGAATCGCCATTGTCGGATCTCTCCGATGCCCACGAGGCCGACCGCGTACCGGACACGGCAAGCGCGCGCCGAAACCATCGGGACTTTCTCGAACGAACTCGGAATCGCTATTGCGGCCCCATTCCGGAAAGCTCTCTCCGAGCCCCACGAGACTGACTGCGTAGCGGTCACGGCAAATTCCGAGGCCCAAAACCATCGCCTCGGAGGCCGACGGGAGAGGTTTTGGCCGCTCGGGGCGCAAAAACGAGTGCAACAGGGGGTCACCCATCCTAGAACCACTGTATGTTTATGAAGAAATTTTTAGATGATGATTTCATTATTCTCCTGCTATATGTTAATGACATATTTATTGTTGGCCATAATGCTGGAAAAATTGAAAAGCTTAAAAGAGGGGCGCAAAAAGGAGTGCAACACGAGGACTTCCCAGGGGGTCACCCATCCTAGTACTACTCTCGCCCAAGCACGCTTAACTTCGGAGTTCTGATGGGATCCGGTGCTTTAGTGCTGGTATGATCGCACTCGTTTTGTGTGCGTCGTCCCTCGCCTTTGTACTCTCGAACGATCTCGGAATCGCCATTGTCGGATCTCTCCGATGCCCACGAGGCCGACCGCGTACCGGACACGGCAAGCGCGCGCCGAAACCATCGGGACTTTCTCGAACGAACTCGGAATCGCTATTGCGGCCCCATTCCGGAAAGCTCTCTCCGAGCCCCACGAGACTGACTGCGTAGCGGTCACGGCAAATTCCGAGGCCCAAAACCATCGCCTCGGAGGCCGACGGGAGAGGTTTTGGCCGCTCGGGGCGCAAAAACGAGTGCAACAGGGGGTCACCCATCCTAGAACCACTGTATGTTTATGAAGAAATTTTTAGATGATGATTTCATTATTCTCCTGCTATATGTAAATGACATATTTATTGTTGGCCATAATGCTGGAAAAATTGAAAAGCTTAAAAGAGGGGCGCAAAAAGGAGTGCAACACGAGGACTTCCCAGGGGGTCACCCATCCTAGTACTACTCTCGACCAAGCACGCTTAACTTCGGAGTTCTGATGGGATCCGGTGCTTTAGTGCTGGTATGATCGCACTCGTTTTGTGTGCGTCGTCCCTCGCCTTTGTACTCTCGAACGATCTCGGAATCACCATTGTCGGATCTCTCCGATGCCCACGAGGCCGACCGCGTACCGGACACGGCAAGCGCGCGCCGAAACCATCGGGACTTTCTCGAACGAACTCGGAATCGCTATTGCGGCCCCATTCCGGAAAGCTCTCTCCGAGCCCCACGAGACTGACTGCGTAGCGGTCACGGCAAATTCCGAGGCCCAAAACCATCGCCTCGGAGGCCGACGGGAGAGGTTTTGGCCGCTCGGGGCGCAAAAACGAGTGCAACAGGGGGTCACCCATCCTAGAACCACTGTATGTTTATGAAGAAATTTTTAGATGATGATTTCATTATTCTCCTGCTATATGTTAATGACATATTTATTGTTGGCCATAATGCTGGAAAAATTGAAAAGCTTAAAAGAGGGGCGCAAAAAGGAGTGCAACACGAGGACTTCCCAGGGGGTCACCCATCCTAGTACTACTCTCGCCCAAGCACGCTTAACTTCGGAGTTCTGATGGGATCCGGTGCTTTAGTGCTGGTATGATCGCACTCGTTTTGTGTGCGTCGTCCCTCGCCTTTGTACTCTCGAACGATCTCGGAATCGCCATTGTCGGATCTCTCCGATGCCCACGAGGCCGACCGCGTACCGGACACGGCAAGCGCGCGCCGAAACCATCGGGACTTTCTCGAACGAACTCGGAATCGCTATTGCGGCCCCATTCCGGAAAGCTCTCTCCGAGCCCCACGAGACTGACTGCGTAGCGGTCACGGCAAATTCCGAGGCCCAAAACCATCGCCTCGGAGGCCGACGGGAGAGGTTTTGGCCGCTCGGGGCGCAAAAACGAGTGCAACAGGGGGTCACCCATCCTAGAACCACTGTATGTTTATGAAGAAATTTTTAGATGATGATTTCATTATTCTCCTGCTATATGTTAATGACATATTTATTGTTGGCCATAATGCTGGAAAAATTGAAAAGCTTAAAAGAGGGGCGCAAAAAGGAGTGCAACACGAGGACTTCCCAGGGGGTCACCCATCCTAGTACTACTCTCGCCCAAGCACGCTTAACTTCGGAGTTCTGATGGGATCCGGTGCTTTAGTGCTGGTATGATCGCACTCGTTTTGTGTGCGTCGTCCCTCGCCTTTGTACTCTCGAACGATCTCGGAATCGCCATTGTCGGATCTCTCCGATGCCCACGAGGCCGACCGCGTACCGGACACGGCAAGCGCGCGCCGAAACCATCGGGACTTTCTCGAACGAACTCGGAATCGCTATTGCGGCCCCATTCCGGAAAGCTCTCTCCGAGCCCCACGAGACTGACTGCGTAGCGGTCACGGCAAATTCCGAGGCCCAAAACCATCGCCTCGGAGGCCGACGGGAGAGGTTTTGGCCGCTCGGGGCGCAAAAACGAGTGCAACAGGGGGTCACCCATCCTAGAACCACTGTATGTTTATGAAGAAATTTTTAGATGATGATTTCATTATTCTCCTGCTATATGTAAATGACATATTTATTGTTGGCCATAATGCTGGAAAAATTGAAAAGCTTAAAAGAGGGGCGCAAAAAGGAGTGCAACACGAGGACTTCCCAGGGGGTCACCCATCCTAGTACTACTCTCGCCCAAGCACGCTTAACTTCGGAGTTCTGATGGGATCCGGTGCTTTAGTGCTGGTATGATCGCACTCGTTTTGTGTGCGTCGTCCCTTGCCTTTGTACTCTCGAACGATCTCGGAATCGCCATTGTCGGATCTCTCCGATGCCCACGAGGCCGACCGCGTACCGGACACGGCAAGCGCGCGCCGAAACCATCGGGACTTTCTCGAACGAACTCGGAATCGCTATTGCGGCCCCATTCCGGAAAGCTCTCTCCGAGCCCCACGAGACTGACTGCGTAGCGGTCACGGCAAATTCCGAGGCCCAAAACCATCGCCTCGGAGGCCGACGGGAGAGGTTTTGGCCGCTCGGGGCGCAAAAACGAGTGCAACAGGGGGTCACCCATCCTAGAACCACTGTATGTTTATGAAGAAATTTTTAGATGATGATTTCATTATTCTCCTGCTATATGTTAATGACATATTTATTGTTGGCCATAATGCTGGAAAAATTGAAAAGCTTAAAAGAGGGGCGCAAAAAGGAGTGCAACACGAGGACTTCCCAGGGGGTCACCCATCCTAGTACTACTCTCGCCCAAGCACGCTTAACTTCGGAGTTCTGATGGGATCCGGTGCTTTAGTGCTGGTATGATCGCACTCGTTTTGTGTGCGTCGTCCCTCGCCTTTGTACTCTCGAACGATCTCGGAATCGCCATTGTCGGATCTCTCCGATGCCCACGAGGCCGACCGCGTACCGGACACGGCAAGCGCGCGCCGAAACCATCGGGACTTTCTCGAACGAACTCGGAATCGCTATTGCGGCCCCATTCCGGAAAGCTCTCTCCGAGCCCCACGAGACTGACTGCGTAGCGGTCACGGCAAATTCCGAGGCCCAAAACCATCGCCTCGGAGGCCGACGGGAGAGGTTTTGGCCGCTCGGGGCGCAAAAACGAGTGCAACAGGGGGTCACCCATCCTAGAACCACTGTATGTTTATGAAGAAATTTTTAGATGATGATTTCATTATTCTCCTGCTATATGTAAATGACATATTTATTGTTGGCCATAATGCTGGAAAAATTGAAAAGCTTAAAAGAGGGGCGCAAAAAGGAGTGCAACACGAGGACTTCCCAGGGGGTCACCCATCCTAGTACTACTCTCGCCCAAGCACGCTTAACTTCGGAGTTCTGATGGGATCCGGTGCTTTAGTGCTGGTATGATCGCACTCGTTTTGTGTGCGTCGTCCCTCGCCTTTGTACTCTCGAACGATCTCGGAATCGCCATTGTCGGATCTCTCCGATGCCCACGAGGCCGACCGCGTACCGGACACGGCAAGCGCGCGCCGAAACCATCGGGACTTTCTCGAACGAACTCGGAATCGCTATTGCGGCCCCATTCCGGAAAGCTCTCTCCGAGCCCCACGAGACTGACTGCGTAGCGGTCACGGCAAATTCCGAGGCCCAAAACCATCGCCTCGGAGGCCGACGGGAGAGGTTTTGGCCGCTCGGGGCGCAAAAACGAGTGCAACAGGGGGTCACCCATCCTAGAACCACTGTATGTTTATGAAGAAATTTTTAGATGATGATTTCATTATTCTCCTGCTATATGTTAATGACATATTTATTGTTGGCCATAATGCTGGAAAAATTGAAAAGCTTAAAAGAGGGGCGCAAAAAGGAGTGCAACACGAGGACTTCCCAGGGGGTCACCCATCCTAGTACTACTCTCGCCCAAGCACGCTTAACTTCGGAGTTCTGATGGGATCCGGTGCTTTAGTGCTGGTATGATCGCACTCGTTTTGTGTGCGTCGTCCCTCGCCTTTGTACTCTCGAACGATCTCGGAATCGCCATTGTCGGATCTCTCCGATGCCCACGAGGCCGACCGCGTACCGGACACGGCAAGCGCGCGCCGAAACCATCGGGACTTTCTCGAACGAACTCGGAATCGCTATTGCGGCCCCATTCCGGAAAGCTCTCTCCGAGCCCCACGAGACTGACTGCGTAGCGGTCACGGCAAATTCCGAGGCCCAAAACCATCGCCTCGGAGGCCGACGGGAGAGGTTTTGGCCGCTCGGGGCGCAAAAACGAGTGCAACAGGGGGTCACCCATCCTAGAACCACTGTATGTTTATGAAGAAATTTTTAGATGATGATTTCATTATTCTCCTGCTATATGTAAATGACATATTTATTGTTGGCCATAATGCTGGAAAAATTGAAAAGCTTAAAAGAGGGGCGCAAAAAGGAGTGCAACACGAGGACTTCCCAGGGGGTCACCCATCCTAGTACTACTCTCGCCCAAGCACGCTTAACTTCGGAGTTCTGATGGGATCCGGTGCTTTAGTGCTGGTATGATCGCACTCGTTTTGTGTGCGTCGTCCCTCGCCTTTGTACTCTCGAACGATCTCGGAATCGCCATTGTCGGATCTCTCCGATGCCCACGAGGCCGACCGCGTACCGGACACGGCAAGCGCGCGCCGAAACCATCGGGACTTTCTCGAACGAACTCGGAATCGCTATTGCGGCCCCATTCCGGAAAGCTCTCTCCGAGCCCCACGAGACTGACTGCGTAGCGGTCACGGCAAATTCCGAGGCCCAAAACCATCGCCTCGGAGGCCGACGGGAGAGGTTTTGGCCGCTCGGGGCGCAAAAACGAGTGCAACAGGGGGTCACCCATCCTAGAACCACTGTATGTTTATGAAGAAATTTTTAGATGATGATTTCATTATTCTCCTGCTATATGTTAATGACATATTTATTGTTGGCCATAATGCTGGAAAAATTGAAAAGCTTAAAAGAGGGGCGCAAAAAGGAGTGCAACACGAGGACTTCCCAGGGGGTCACCCATCCTAGTACTACTCTCGCCCAAGCACGCTTAACTTCGGAGTTCTGATGGGATCCGGTGCTTTAGTGCTGGTATGATCGCACTCGTTTTGTGTGCGTCGTCCCTCGCCTTTGTACTCTCGAACGATCTCGGAATCGCCATTGTCGGATCTCTCCGATGCCCACGAGGCCGACCGCGTACCGGACACGGCAAGCGCGCGCCGAAACCATCGGGACTTTCTCGAACGAACTCGGAATCGCTATTGCGGCCCCATTCCGGAAAGCTCTCTCCGAGCCCCACGAGACTGACTGCGTAGCGGTCACGGCAAATTCCGAGGCCCAAAACCATCGCCTCGGAGGCCGACGGGAGAGGTTTTGGCCGCTCGGGGCGCAAAAACGAGTGCAACAGGGGGTCACCCATCCTAGAACCACTGTATGTTTATGAAGAAATTTTTAGATGATGATTTCATTATTCTCCTGCTATATGTTAATGACATATTTATTGTTGGCCATAATGCTGGAAAAATTGAAAAGCTTAAAAGAGGGGCGCAAAAAGGAGTGCAACACGAGGACTTCCCAGGGGGTCACCCATCCTAGTACTACTCTCGCCCAAGCACGCTTAACTTCGGAGTTCTGATGGGATCCGGTGCTTTAGTGCTGGTATGATCGCACTCGTTTTGTGTGCGTCGTCCCTCGCCTTTGTACTCTCGAACGATCTCGGAATCGCCATTGTCGGATCTCTCCGATGCCCACGAGGCCGACCGCGTACCGGACACGGCAAGCGCGCGCCGAAACCATCGGGACTTTCTCGAACGAACTCGGAATCGCTATTGCGGCCCCATTCCGGAAAGCTCTCTCCGAGCCCCACGAGACTGACTGCGTAGCGGTCACGGCAAATTCCGAGGCCCAAAACCATCGCCTCGGAGGCCGACGGGAGAGGTTTTGGCCGCTCGGGGCGCAAAAACGAGTGCAACAGGGGGTCACCCATCCTAGAACCACTGTATGTTTATGAAGAAATTTTTAGATGATGATTTCATTATTCTCCTGCTATATGTAAATGACATATTTATTGTTGGCCATAATGCTGGAAAAATTGAAAAGCTTAAAAGAGGGGCGCAAAAAGGAGTGCAACACGAGGACTTCCCAGGGGGTCACCCATCCTAGTACTACTCTCGCCCAAGCACGCTTAACTTCGGAGTTCTGATGGGATCCGGTGCTTTAGTGCTGGTATGATCGCACTCGTTTTGTGTGCGTCGTCCCTCGCCTTTGTACTCTCGAACGATCTCGGAATCGCCATTGTCGGATCTCTCCGATGCCCACGAGGCCGACCGCGTACCGGACACGGCAAGCGCGCGCCGAAACCATCGGGACTTTCTCGAACGAACTCGGAATCGCTATTGCGGCCCCATTCCGGAAAGCTCTCTCCGAGCCCCACGAGACTGACTGCGTAGCGGTCACGGCAAATTCCGAGGCCCAAAACCATCGCCTCGGAGGCCGACGGGAGAGGTTTTGGCCGCTCGGGGCGCAAAAACGAGTGCAACAGGGGGTCACCCATCCTAGAACCACTGTATGTTTATGAAGAAATTTTTAGATGATGATTTCATTATTCTCCTGCTATATGTTAATGACATATTTATTGTTGGCCATAATGCTGGAAAAATTGAAAAGCTTAAAAGAGGGGCGCAAAAAGGAGTGCAACACGAGGACTTCCCAGGGGGTCACCCATCCTAGTACTACTCTCGCCCAAGCACGCTTAACTTCGGAGTTCTGATGGGATCCGGTGCTTTAGTGCTGGTATGATCGCACTCGTTTTGTGTGCGTCGTCCCTCGCCTTTGTACTCTCGAACGATCTCGGAATCGCCATTGTCGGATCTCTCCGATGCCCACGAGGCCGACCGCGTACCGGACACGGCAAGCGCGCGCCGAAACCATCGGGACTTTCTCGAACGAACTCGGAATCGCTATTGCGGCCCCATTCCGGAAAGCTCTCTCCGAGCCCCACGAGACTGACTGCGTAGCGGTCACGGCAAATTCCGAGGCCCAAAACCATCGCCTCGGAGGCCGACGGGAGAGGTTTTGGCCGCTCGGGGCGCAAAAACGAGTGCAACAGGGGGTCACCCATCCTAGAACCACTGTATGTTTATGAAGAAATTTTTAGATGATGATTTCATTATTCTCCTGCTATATGTTAATGACATATTTATTGTTGGCCATAATGCTGGAAAAATTGAAAAGCTTAAAAGAGGGGCGCAAAAAGGAGTGCAACACGAGGACTTCCCAGGGGGTCACCCATCCTAGTACTACTCTCGCCCAAGCACGCTTAACTTCGGAGTTCTGATGGGATCCGGTGCTTTAGTGCTGGTATGATCGCACTCGTTTTGTGTGCGTCGTCCCTCGCCTTTGTACTCTCGAACGATCTCGGAATCGCCATTGTCGGATCTCTCCGATGCCCACGAGGCCGACCGCGTACCGGACACGGCAAGCGCGCGCCGAAACCATCGGGACTTTCTCGAACGAACTCGGAATCGCTATTGCGGCCCCATTCCGGAAAGCTCTCTCCGAGCCCCACGAGACTGACTGCGTAGCGGTCACGGCAAATTCCGAGGCCCAAAACCATCGCCTCGGAGGCCGACGGGAGAGGTTTTGGCCGCTCGGGGCGCAAAAACGAGTGCAACAGGGGGTCACCCATCCTAGAACCACTGTATGTTTATGAAGAAATTTTTAGATGATGATTTCATTATTCTCCTGCTATATGTAAATGACATATTTATTGTTGGCCATAATGCTGGAAAAATTGAAAAGCTTAAAAGAGGGGCGCAAAAAGGAGTGCAACACGAGGACTTCCCAGGGGGTCACCCATCCTAGTACTACTCTCGCCCAAGCACGCTTAACTTCGGAGTTCTGATGGGATCCGGTGCTTTAGTGCTGGTATGATCGCACTCGTTTTGTGTGCGTCGTCCCTCGCCTTTGTACTCTCGAACGATCTCGGAATCGCCATTGTCGGATCTCTCCGATGCCCACGAGGCCGACCGCGTACCGGACACGGCAAGCGCGCGCCGAAACCATCGGGACTTTCTCGAACGAACTCGGAATCGCTATTGCGGCCCCATTCCGGAAAGCTCTCTCCGAGCCCCACGAGACTGACTGCGTAGCGGTCACGGCAAATTCCGAGGCCCAAAACCATCGCCTCGGAGGCCGACGGGAGAGGTTTTGGCCGCTCGGGGCGCAAAAACGAGTGCAACAGGGGGTCACCCATCCTAGAACCACTGTATGTTTATGAAGAAATTTTTAGATGATGATTTCATTATTCTCCTGCTATATGTTAATGACATATTTATTGTTGGCCATAATGCTGGAAAAATTGAAAAGCTTAAAAGAGGGGCGCAAAAAGGAGTGCAACACGAGGACTTCCCAGGGGGTCACCCATCCTAGTACTACTCTCGCCCAAGCACGCTTAACTTCGGAGTTCTGATGGGATCCGGTGCTTTAGTGCTGGTATGATCGCACTCGTTTTGTGTGCGTCGTCCCTCGCCTTTGTACTCTCGAACGATCTCGGAATCGCCATTGTCGGATCTCTCCGATGCCCACGAGGCCGACCGCGTACCGGACACGGCAAGCGCGCGCCGAAACCATCGGGACTTTCTCGAACGAACTCGGAATCGCTATTGCGGCCCCATTCCGGAAAGCTCTCTCCGAGCCCCACGAGACTGACTGCGTAGCGGTCACGGCAAATTCCGAGGCCCAAAACCATCGCCTCGGAGGCCGACGGGAGAGGTTTTGGCCGCTCGGGGCGCAAAAACGAGTGCAACAGGGGGTCACCCATCCTAGAACCACTGTATGTTTATGAAGAAATTTTTAGATGATGATTTCATTATTCTCCTGCTATATGTAAATGACATATTTATTGTTGGCCATAATGCTGGAAAAATTGAAAAGCTTAAAAGAGGGGCGCAAAAAGGAGTGCAACACGAGGACTTCCCAGGGGGTCACCCATCCTAGTACTACTCTCGCCCAAGCACGCTTAACTTCGGAGTTCTGATGGGATCCGGTGCTTTAGTGCTGGTATGATCGCACTCGTTTTGTGTGCGTCGTCCCTCGCCTTTGTACTCTCGAACGATCTCGGAATCGCCATTGTCGGATCTCTCCGATGCCCACGAGGCCGACCGCGTACCGGACACGGCAAGCGCGCGCCGAAACCATCGGGACTTTCTCGAACGAACTCGGAATCGCTATTGCGGCCCCATTCCGGAAAGCTCTCTCCGAGCCCCACGAGACTGACTGCGTAGCGGTCACGGCAAATTCCGAGGCCCAAAACCATCGCCTCGGAGGCCGACGGGAGAGGTTTTGGCCGCTCGGGGCGCAAAAACGAGTGCAACAGGGGGTCACCCATCCTAGAACCACTGTATGTTTATGAAGAAATTTTTAGATGATGATTTCATTATTCTCCTGCTATATGTAAATGACATATTTATTGTTGGCCATAATGCTGGAAAAATTGAAAAGCTTAAAAGAGGGGCGCAAAAAGGAGTGCAACACGAGGACTTCCCAGGGGGTCACCCATCCTAGTACTACTCTCGCCCAAGCACGCTTAACTTCGGAGTTCTGATGGGATCCGGTGCTTTAGTGCTGGTATGATCGCACTCGTTTTGTGTGCGTCGTCCCTCGCCTTTGTACTCTCGAACGATCTCGGAATCGCCATTGTCGGATCTCTCCGATGCCCACGAGGCCGACCGCGTACCGGACACGGCAAGCGCGCGCCGAAACCATCGGGACTTTCTCGAACGAACTCGGAATCGCTATTGCGGCCCCATTCCGGAAAGCTCTCTCCGAGCCCCACGAGACTGACTGCGTAGCGGTCACGGCAAATTCCGAGGCCCAAAACCATCGCCTCGGAGGCCGACGGGAGAGGTTTTGGCCGCTCGGGGCGCAAAAACGAGTGCAACAGGGGGTCACCCATCCTAGAACCACTGTATGTTTATGAAGAAATTTTTAGATGATGATTTCATTATTCTCCTGCTATATGTTAATGACATATTTATTGTTGGCCATAATGCTGGAAAAATTGA
Source organism: Musa acuminata AAA Group (assembly GCF_036884655.1). Classification (NCBI taxonomy): domain Eukaryota; kingdom Viridiplantae; phylum Streptophyta; class Magnoliopsida; order Zingiberales; family Musaceae; genus Musa; species Musa acuminata. The sequence continues at coordinate 41,972,507 of NC_088345.1, forward strand.
AAAGCTTAAAAGAGGGGCGCAAAAAGGAGTGCAACACGAGGACTTCCCAGGGGGTCACCCATCCTAGTACTACTCTCGCCCAAGCACGCTTAACTTCGGAGTTCTGATGGGATCCGGTGCTTTAGTGCTGGTATGATCGCACTCGTTTTGTGTGCGTCGTCCCTCGCCTTTGTACTCTCGAACGATCTCGGAATCGCCATTGTCGGATCTCTCCGATGCCCACGAGGCCGACCGCGTACCGGACACGGCAAGCGCGCGCCGAAACCATCGGGACTTTCTCGAACGAACTCGGAATCGCTATTGCGGCCCCATTCCGGAAAGCTCTCTCCGAGCCCCACGAGACTGACTGCGTAGCGGTCACGGCAAATTCCGAGGCCCAAAACCATCGCCTCGGAGGCCGACGGGAGAGGTTTTGGCCGCTCGGGGCGCAAAAACGAGTGCAACAGGGGGTCACCCATCCTAGAACCACTGTATGTTTATGAAGAAATTTTTAGATGATGATTTCATTATTCTCCTGCTATATGTTAATGACATATTTATTGTTGGCCATAATGCTGGAAAAATTGAAAAGCTTAAAAGAGGGGCGCAAAAAGGAGTGCAACACGAGGACTTCCCAGGGGGTCACCCATCCTAGTACTACTCTCGCCCAAGCACGCTTAACTTCGGAGTTCTGATGGGATCCGGTGCTTTAGTGCTGGTATGATCGCACTCGTTTTGTGTGCGTCGTCCCTCGCCTTTGTACTCTCGAACGATCTCGGAATCGCCATTGTCGGATCTCTCCGATGCCCACGAGGCCGACCGCGTACCGGACACGGCAAGCGCGCGCCGAAACCATCGGGACTTTCTCGAACGAACTCGGAATCGCTATTGCGGCCCCATTCCGGAAAGCTCTCTCCGAGCCCCACGAGACTGACTGCGTAGCGGTCACGGCAAATTCCGAGGCCCAAAACCATCGCCTCGGAGGCCGACGGGAGAGGTTTTGGCCGCTCGGGGCGCAAAAACGAGTGCAACAGGGGGTCACCCATCCTAGAACCACTGTATGTTTATGAAGAAATTTTTAGATGATGATTTCATTATTCTCCTGCTATATGTTAATGACATATTTATTGTTGGCCATAATGCTGGAAAAATTGAAAAGCTTAAAAGAGGGGCGCAAAAAGGAGTGCAACACGAGGACTTCCCAGGGGGTCACCCATCCTAGTACTACTCTCGCCCAAGCACGCTTAACTTCGGAGTTCTGATGGGATCCGGTGCTTTAGTGCTGGTATGATCGCACTCGTTTTGTGTGCGTCGTCCCTCGCCTTTGTACTCTCGAACGATCTCGGAATCGCCATTGTCGGATCTCTCCGATGCCCACGAGGCCGACCGCGTACCGGACACGGCAAGCGCGCGCCGAAACCATCGGGACTTTCTCGAACGAACTCGGAATCGCTATTGCGGCCCCATTCCGGAAAGCTCTCTCCGAGCCCCACGAGACTGACTGCGTAGCGGTCACGGCAAATTCCGAGGCCCAAAACCATCGCCTCGGAGGCCGACGGGAGAGGTTTTGGCCGCTCGGGGCGCAAAAACGAGTGCAACAGGGGGTCACCCATCCTAGAACCACTGTATGTTTATGAAGAAATTTTTAGATGATGATTTCATTATTCTCCTGCTATATGTTAATGACATATTTATTGTTGGCCATAATGCTGGAAAAATTGAAAAGCTTAAAAGAGGGGCGCAAAAAGGAGTGCAACACGAGGACTTCCCAGGGGGTCACCCATCCTAGTACTACTCTCGCCCAAGCACGCTTAACTTCGGAGTTCTGATGGGATCCGGTGCTTTAGTGCTGGTATGATCGCACTCGTTTTGTGTGCGTCGTCCCTCGCCTTTGTACTCTCGAACGATCTCGGAATCGCCATTGTCGGATCTCTCCGATGCCCACGAGGCCGACCGCGTACCGGACACGGCAAGCGCGCGCCGAAACCATCGGGACTTTCTCGAACGAACTCGGAATCGCTATTGCGGCCCCATTCCGGAAAGCTCTCTCCGAGCCCCACGAGACTGACTGCGTAGCGGTCACGGCAAATTCCGAGGCCCAAAACCATCGCCTCGGAGGCCGACGGGAGAGGTTTTGGCCGCTCGGGGCGCAAAAACGAGTGCAACAGGGGGTCACCCATCCTAGAACCACTGTATGTTTATGAAGAAATTTTTAGATGATGATTTCATTATTCTCCTGCTATATGTTAATGACATATTTATTGTTGGCCATAATGCTGGAAAAATTGAAAAGCTTAAAAGAGGGGCGCAAAAAGGAGTGCAACACGAGGACTTCCCAGGGGGTCACCCATCCTAGTACTACTCTCGCCCAAGCACGCTTAACTTCGGAGTTCTGATGGGATCCGGTGCTTTAGTGCTGGTATGATCGCACTCGTTTTGTGTGCGTCGTCCCTCGCCTTTGTACTCTCGAACGATCTCGGAATCGCCATTGTCGGATCTCTCCGATGCCCACGAGGCCGACCGCGTACCGGACACGGCAAGCGCGCGCCGAAACCATCGGGACTTTCTCGAACGAACTCGGAATCGCTATTGCGGCCCCATTCCGGAAAGCTCTCTCCGAGCCCCACGAGACTGACTGCGTAGCGGTCACGGCAAATTCCGAGGCCCAAAACCATCGCCTCGGAGGCCGACGGGAGAGGTTTTGGCCGCTCGGGGCGCAAAAACGAGTGCAACAGGGGGTCACCCATCCTAGAACCACTGTATGTTTATGAAGAAATTTTTAGATGATGATTTCATTATTCTCCTGCTATATGTTAATGACATATTTATTGTTGGCCATAATGCTGGAAAAATTGAAAAGCTTAAAAGAGGGGCGCAAAAAGGAGTGCAACACGAGGACTTCCCAGGGGGTCACCCATCCTAGTACTACTCTCGCCCAAGCACGCTTAACTTCGGAGTTCTGATGGGATCCGGTGCTTTAGTGCTGGTATGATCGCACTCGTTTTGTGTGCGTCGTCCCTCGCCTTTGTACTCTCGAACGATCTCGGAATCGCCATTGTCGGATCTCTCCGATGCCCACGAGGCCGACCGCGTACCGGACACGGCAAGCGCGCGCCGAAACCATCGGGACTTTCTCGAACGAACTCGGAATCGCTATTGCGGCCCCATTCCGGAAAGCTCTCTCCGAGCCCCACGAGACTGACTGCGTAGCGGTCACGGCAAATTCCGAGGCCCAAAACCATCGCCTCGGAGGCCGACGGGAGAGGTTTTGGCCGCTCGGGGCGCAAAAACGAGTGCAACAGGGGGTCACCCATCCTAGAACCACTGTATGTTTATGAAGAAATTTTTAGATGATGATTTCATTATTCTCCTGCTATATGTTAATGACATATTTATTGTTGGCCATAATGCTGGAAAAATTGAAAAGCTTAAAAGAGGGGCGCAAAAAGGAGTGCAACACGAGGACTTCCCAGGGGGTCACCCATCCTAGTACTACTCTCGCCCAAGCACGCTTAACTTCGGAGTTCTGATGGGATCCGGTGCTTTAGTGCTGGTATGATCGCACTCGTTTTGTGTGCGTCGTCCCTCGCCTTTGTACTCTCGAACGATCTCGGAATCGCCATTGTCGGATCTCTCCGATGCCCACGAGGCCGACCGCGTACCGGACACGGCAAGCGCGCGCCGAAACCATCGGGACTTTCTCGAACGAACTCGGAATCGCTATTGCGGCCCCATTCCGGAAAGCTCTCTCCGAGCCCCACGAGACTGACTGCGTAGCGGTCACGGCAAATTCCGAGGCCCAAAACCATCGCCTCGGAGGCCGACGGGAGAGGTTTTGGCCGCTCGGGGCGCAAAAACGAGTGCAACAGGGGGTCACCCATCCTAGAACCACTGTATGTTTATGAAGAAATTTTTAGATGATGATTTCATTATTCTCCTGCTATATGTTAATGACATATTTATTGTTGGCCATAATGCTGGAAAAATTGAAAAGCTTAAAAGAGGGTTCTAAGTAAGTCTTTTGGGGCGCAAAAAGGAGTGCAACACGAGGACTTCCCAGGGGGTCACCCATCCTAGTACTACTCTCACCCAAGCACGCTTAACTTCGGAGTTCTGATGGGATCCGGTGCTTTAGTGCTGGTATGATCGCACTCATTTTGTGTGCGTCGTCCCTCGCCTTTGTACTCTCGAACGATCTCGGAATCGCCATTGTCGGATCTCTCCGATGCCCACGAGGCCGACCGCGTACCGGACACGGCAAGCGCGCGCCGAAACCATCGGGACTTTCTCGAACGAACTCGGAATCGCTATTGCGGCCCCATTCCGGAAAGCTCTCTCCGAGCCCCACGAGACTGACTGCGTAGCGGTCACGGCAAATTCCGAGGCCCAAAACCATCGCCTCGGAGGCCGACGGGAGAGGTTTTGGCCGCTCGGGGCGCAAAAACGAGTGCAACAGGGGGTCACCCATCCTAGAACCACTGTATGTTTATGAAGAAATTTTTAGATGATGATTTCATTATTCTCCTGCTATATGTTAATGACATATTTATTGTTGGCCATAATGCTGGAAAAATTGAAAAGCTTAAAAGAGGGGCGCAAAAAGGAGTGCAACACGAGGACTTCCCAGGGGGTCACCCATCCTAGTACTACTCTCGCCCAAGCACGCTTAACTTCGGAGTTCTGATGGGATCCGATGCTTTAGTGCTGGTATGATCGCACTCGTTTTGTGTGCGTCGTCCCTCGCCTTTGTACTCTCGAACGATCTCGGAATCGCCATTGTCGGATCTCTCCGATGCCCACGAGGCCGACCGCGTACCGGACACGGCAAGCGCGCGCCGAAACCATCGGGACTTTCTCGAACGAACTCGGAATCGCTATTGCGGCCCCATTCCGGAAAGCTCTCTCCGAGCCCCACGAGACTGACTGCGTAGCGGTCACGGCAAATTCCGAGGCCCAAAACCATCGCCTCGGAGGCCGACGGGAGAGGTTTTGGCCGCTCGGGGCGCAAAAACGAGTGCAACAGGGGGTCACCCATCCTAGAACCACTGTATGTTTATGAAGAAATTTTTAGATGATGATTTCATTATTCTCCTGCTATATGTTAATGACATATTTATTGTTGGCCATAATGCTGGAAAAATTGAAAAGCTTAAAAGAGGGGCGCAAAAAGGAGTGCAACACGAGGACTTCCCAGGGGGTCACCCATCCTAGTACTACTCTCGCCCAAGCACGCTTAACTTCGGAGTTCTGATGGGATCCGGTGCTTTAGTGCTGGTATGATCGCACTCGTTTTGTGTGCGTCGTCCCTCGCCTTTGTACTCTCGAACGATCTCGGAATCGCCATTGTCGGATCTCTCCGATGCCCACGAGGCCGACCGCGTACCGGACACGGCAAGCGCGCGCCGAAACCATCGGGACTTTCTCGAACGAACTCGGAATCGCTATTGCGGCCCCATTCCGGAAAGCTCTCTCCGAGCCCCACGAGACTGACTGCGTAGCGGTCACGGCAAATTCCGAGGCCCAAAACCATCGCCTCGGAGGCCGACGGGAGAGGTTTTGGCCGCTCGGGGCGCAAAAACGAGTGCAACAGGGGGTCACCCATCCTAGAACCACTGTATGTTTATGAAGAAATTTTTAGATGATGATTTCATTATTCTCCTGCTATATGTTAATGACATATTTATTGTTGGCCATAATGCTGGAAAAATTGAAAAGCTTAAAAGAGGGGCGCAAAAAGGAGTGCAACACGAGGACTTCCCAGGGGGTCACCCATCCTAGTACTACTCTCGCCCAAGCACGCTTAACTTCGGAGTTCTGATGGGATCCGGTGCTTTAGTGCTGGTATGATCGCACTCGTTTTGTGTGCGTCGTCCCTCGCCTTTGTACTCTCGAACGATCTCGGAATCGCCATTGTCGGATCTCTCCGATGCCCACGAGGCCGACCGCGTACCGGACACGGCAAGCGCGCGCCGAAACCATCGGGACTTTCTCGAACGAACTCGGAATCGCTATTGCGGCCCCATTCCGGAAAGCTCTCTCCGAGCCCCACGAGACTGACTGCGTAGCGGTCACGGCAAATTCCGAGGCCCAAAACCATCGCCTCGGAGGCCGACGGGAGAGGTTTTGGCCGCTCGGGGCGCAAAAACGAGTGCAACAGGGGGTCACCCATCCTAGAACCACTGTATGTTTATGAAGAAATTTTTAGATGATGATTTCATTATTCTCCTGCTATATGTTAATGACATATTTATTGTTGGCCATAATGCTGGAAAAATTGAAAAGCTTAAAAGAGGGGCGCAAAAAGGAGTGCAACACGAGGACTTCCCAGGGGGTCACCCATCCTAGTACTACTCTCGCCCAAGCACGCTTAACTTCGGAGTTCTGATGGGATCCGGTGCTTTAGTGCTGGTATGATCGCACTCGTTTTGTGTGCGTCGTCCCTCGCCTTTGTACTCTCGAACGATCTCGGAATCGCCATTGTCGGATCTCTCCGATGCCCACGAGGCCGACCGCGTACCGGACACGGCAAGCGCGCGCCGAAACCATCGGGACTTTCTCGAACGAACTCGGAATCGCTATTGCGGCCCCATTCCGGAAAGCTCTCTCCGAGCCCCACGAGACTGACTGCGTAGCGGTCACGGCAAATTCCGAGGCCCAAAACCATCGCCTCGGAGGCCGACGGGAGAGGTTTTGGCCGCTCGGGGCGCAAAAACGAGTGCAACAGGGGGTCACCCATCCTAGAACCACTGTATGTTTATGAAGAAATTTTTAGATGATGATTTCATTATTCTCCTGCTATATGTTAATGACATATTTATTGTTGGCCATAATGCTGGAAAAATTGAAAAGCTTAAAAGAGGGGCGCAAAAAGGAGTGCAACACGAGGACTTCCCAGGGGGTCACCCATCCTAGTACTACTCTCGCCCAAGCACGCTTAACTTCGGAGTTCTGATGGGATCCGGTGCTTTAGTGCTGGTATGATCGCACTCGTTTTGTGTGCGTCGTCCCTCGCCTTTGTACTCTCGAACGATCTCGGAATCGCCATTGTCGGATCTCTCCGATGCCCACGAGGCCGACCGCGTACCGGACACGGCAAGCGCGCGCCGAAACCATCGGGACTTTCTCGAACGAACTCGGAATCGCTATTGCGGCCCCATTCCGGAAAGCTCTCTCCGAGCCCCACGAGACTGACTGCGTAGCGGTCACGGCAAATTCCGAGGCCCAAAACCATCGCCTCGGAGGCCGACGGGAGAGGTTTTGGCCGCTCGGGGCGCAAAAACGAGTGCAACAGGGGGTCACCCATCCTAGAACCACTGTATGTTTATGAAGAAATTTTTAGATGATGATTTCATTATTCTCCTGCTATATGTTAATGACATATTTATTGTTGGCCATAATGCTGGAAAAATTGAAAAGCTTAAAAGAGGGTTCTAAGTAAGTCTTTTGGGGCGCAAAAAGGAGTGCAACACGAGGACTTCCCAGGGGGTCACCCATCCTAGTACTACTCTCACCCAAGCACGCTTAACTTCGGAGTTCTGATGGGATCCGGTGCTTTAGTGCTGGTATGATCGCACTCATTTTGTGTGCGTCGTCCCTCGCCTTTGTACTCTCGAACGATCTCGGAATCGCCATTGTCGGATCTCTCCGATGCCCACGAGGCCGACCGCGTACCGGACACGGCAAGCGCGCGCCGAAACCATCGGGACTTTCTCGAACGAACTCGGAATCGCTATTGCGGCCCCATTCCGGAAAGCTCTCTCCGAGCCCCACGAGACTGACTGCGTAGCGGTCACGGCAAATTCCGAGGCCCAAAACCATCGCCTCGGAGGCCGACGGGAGAGGTTTTGGCCGCTCGGGGCGCAAAAACGAGTGCAACAGGGGGTCACCCATCCTAGAACCACTGTATGTTTATGAAGAAATTTTTAGATGATGATTTCATTATTCTCCTGCTATATGTTAATGACATATTTATTGTTGGCCATAATGCTGGAAAAATTGAAAAGCTTAAAAGAGGGGCGCAAAAAGGAGTGCAACACGAGGACTTCCCAGGGGGTCACCCATCCTAGTACTACTCTCGCCCAAGCACGCTTAACTTCGGAGTTCTGATGGGATCCGGTGCTTTAGTGCTGGTATGATCGCACTCGTTTTGTGTGCGTCGTCCCTCGCCTTTGTACTCTCGAACGATCTCGGAATCGCCATTGTCGGATCTCTCCGATGCCCACGAGGCCGACCGCGTACCGGACACGGCAAGCGCGCGCCGAAACCATCGGGACTTTCTCGAACGAACTCGGAATCGCTATTGCGGCCCCATTCCGGAAAGCTCTCTCCGAGCCCCACGAGACTGACTGCGTAGCGGTCACGGCAAATTCCGAGGCCCAAAACCATCGCCTCGGAGGCCGACGGGAGAGGTTTTGGCCGCTCGGGGCGCAAAAACGAGTGCAACAGGGGGTCACCCATCCTAGAACCACTGTATGTTTATGAAGAAATTTTTAGATGATGATTTCATTATTCTCCTGCTATATGTTAATGACATATTTATTGTTGGCCATAATGCTGGAAAAATTGAAAAGCTTAAAAGAGGGGCGCAAAAAGGAGTGCAACACGAGGACTTCCCAGGGGGTCACCCATCCTAGTACTACTCTCGCCCAAGCACGCTTAACTTCGGAGTTCTGATGGGATCCGGTGCTTTAGTGCTGGTATGATCGCACTCGTTTTGTGTGCGTCGTCCCTCGCCTTTGTACTCTCGAACGATCTCGGAATCGCCATTGTCGGATCTCTCCGATGCCCACGAGGCCGACCGCGTACCGGACACGGCAAGCGCGCGCCGAAACCATCGGGACTTTCTCGAACGAACTCGGAATCGCTATTGCGGCCCCATTCCGGAAAGCTCTCTCCGAGCCCCACGAGACTGACTGCGTAGCGGTCACGGCAAATTCCGAGGCCCAAAACCATCGCCTCGGAGGCCGACGGGAGAGGTTTTGGCCGCTCGGGGCGCAAAAACGAGTGCAACAGGGGGTCACCCATCCTAGAACCACTGTATGTTTATGAAGAAATTTTTAGATGATGATTTCATTATTCTCCTGCTATATGTTAATGACATATTTATTGTTGGCCATAATGCTGGAAAAATTGAAAAGCTTAAAAGAGGGGCGCAAAAAGGAGTGCAACACGAGGACTTCCCAGGGGGTCACCCATCCTAGTACTACTCTCGCCCAAGCACGCTTAACTTCGGAGTTCTGATGGGATCCGGTGCTTTAGTGCTGGTATGATCGCACTCGTTTTGTGTGCGTCGTCCCTCGCCTTTGTACTCTCGAACGATCTCGGAATCGCCATTGTCGGATCTCTCCGATGCCCACGAGGCCGACCGCGTACCGGACACGGCAAGCGCGCGCCGAAACCATCGGGACTTTCTCGAACGAACTCGGAATCGCTATTGCGGCCCCATTCCGGAAAGCTCTCTCCGAGCCCCACGAGACTGACTGCGTAGCGGTCACGGCAAATTCCGAGGCCCAAAACCATCGCCTCGGAGGCCGACGGGAGAGGTTTTGGCCGCTCGGGGCGCAAAAACGAGTGCAACAGGGGGTCACCCATCCTAGAACCACTGTATGTTTATGAAGAAATTTTTAGATGATGATTTCATTATTCTCCTGCTATATGTTAATGACATATTTATTGTTGGCCATAATGCTGGAAAAATTGAAAAGCTTAAAAGAGGGGCGCAAAAAGGAGTGCAACACGAGGACTTCCCAGGGGGTCACCCATCCTAGTACTACTCTCGCCCAAGCACGCTTAACTTCGGAGTTCTGATGGGATCCGGTGCTTTAGTGCTGGTATGATCGCACTCGTTTTGTGTGCGTCGTCCCTCGCCTTTGTACTCTCGAACGATCTCGGAATCGCCATTGTCGGATCTCTCCGATGCCCACGAGGCCGACCGCGTACCGGACACGGCAAGCGCGCGCCGAAACCATCGGGACTTTCTCGAACGAACTCGGAATCGCTATTGCGGCCCCATTCCGGAAAGCTCTCTCCGAGCCCCACGAGACTGACTGCGTAGCGGTCACGGCAAATTCCGAGGCCCAAAACCATCGCCTCGGAGGCCGACGGGAGAGGTTTTGGCCGCTCGGGGCGCAAAAACGAGTGCAACAGGGGGTCACCCATCCTAGAACCACTGTATGTTTATGAAGAAATTTTTAGATGATGATTTCATTATTCTCCTGCTATATGTTAATGACATATTTATTGTTGGCCATAATGCTGGAAAAATTGAAAAGCTTAAAAGAGGGTTCTAAGTAAGTCTTTTGGGGCGCAAAAAGGAGTGCAACACGAGGACTTCCCAGGGGGTCACCCATCCTAGTACTACTCTCACCCAAGCACGCTTAACTTCGGAGTTCTGATGGGATCCGGTGCTTTAGTGCTGGTATGATCGCACTCATTTTGTGTGCGTCGTCCCTCGCCTTTGTACTCTCGAACGATCTCGGAATCGCCATTGTCGGATCTCTCCGATGCCCACGAGGCCGACCGCGTACCGGACACGGCAAGCGCGCGCCGAAACCATCGGGACTTTCTCGAACGAACTCGGAATCGCTATTGCGGCCCCATTCCGGAAAGCTCTCTCCGAGCCCCACGAGACTGACTGCGTAGCGGTCACGGCAAATTCCGAGGCCCAAAACCATCGCCTCGGAGGCCGACGGGAGAGGTTTTGGCCGCTCGGGGCGCAAAAACGAGTGCAACAGGGGGTCACCCATCCTAGAACCACTGTATGTTTATGAAGAAATTTTTAGATGATGATTTCATTATTCTCCTGCTATATGTTAATGACATATTTATTGTTGGCCATAATGCTGGAAAAATTGAAAAGCTTAAAAGAGGGGCGCAAAAAGGAGTGCAACACGAGGACTTCCCAGGGGGTCACCCATCCTAGTACTACTCTCGCCCAAGCACGCTTAACTTCGGAGTTCTGATGGGATCCGGTGCTTTAGTGCTGGTATGATCGCACTCGTTTTGTGTGCGTCGTCCCTCGCCTTTGTACTCTCGAACGATCTCGGAATCGCCATTGTCGGATCTCTCCGATGCCCACGAGGCCGACCGCGTACCGGACACGGCAAGCGCGCGCCGAAACCATCGGGACTTTCTCGAACGAACTCGGAATCGCTATTGCGGCCCCATTCCGGAAAGCTCTCTCCGAGCCCCACGAGACTGACTGCGTAGCGGTCACGGCAAATTCCGAGGCCCAAAACCATCGCCTCGGAGGCCGACGGGAGAGGTTTTGGCCGCTCGGGGCGCAAAAACGAGTGCAACAGGGGGTCACCCATCCTAGAACCACTGTATGTTTATGAAGAAATTTTTAGATGATGATTTCATTATTCTCCTGCTATATGTTAATGACATATTTATTGTTGGCCATAATGCTGGAAAAATTGAAAAGCTTAAAAGAGGGGCGCAAAAAGGAGTGCAACACGAGGACTTCCCAGGGGGTCACCCATCCTAGTACTACTCTCGCCCAAGCACGCTTAACTTCGGAGTTCTGATGGGATCCGGTGCTTTAGTGCTGGTATGATCGCACTCGTTTTGTGTGCGTCGTCCCTCGCCTTTGTACTCTCGAACGATCTCGGAATCGCCATTGTCGGATCTCTCCGATGCCCACGAGGCCGACCGCGTACCGGACACGGCAAGCGCGCGCCGAAACCATCGGGACTTTCTCGAACGAACTCGGAATCGCTATTGCGGCCCCATTCCGGAAAGCTCTCTCCGAGCCCCACGAGACTGACTGCGTAGCGGTCACGGCAAATTCCGAGGCCCAAAACCATCGCCTCGGAGGCCGACGGGAGAGGTTTTGGCCGCTCGGGGCGCAAAAACGAGTGCAACAGGGGGTCACCCATCCTAGAACCACTGTATGTTTATGAAGAAATTTTTAGATGATGATTTCATTATTCTCCTGCTATATGTTAATGACATATTTATTGTTGGCCATAATGCTGGAAAAATTGAAAAGCTTAAAAGAGGGGCGCAAAAAGGAGTGCAACACGAGGACTTCCCAGGGGGTCACCCATCCTAGTACTACTCTCGCCCAAGCACGCTTAACTTCGGAGTTCTGATGGGATCCGGTGCTTTAGTGCTGGTATGATCGCACTCGTTTTGTGTGCGTCGTCCCTCGCCTTTGTACTCTCGAACGATCTCGGAATCGCCATTGTCGGATCTCTCCGATGCCCACGAGGCCGACCGCGTACCGGACACGGCAAGCGCGCGCCGAAACCATCGGGACTTTCTCGAACGAACTCGGAATCGCTATTGCGGCCCCATTCCGGAAAGCTCTCTCCGAGCCCCACGAGACTGACTGCGTAGCGGTCACGGCAAATTCCGAGGCCCAAAACCATCGCCTCGGAGGCCGACGGGAGAGGTTTTGGCCGCTCGGGGCGCAAAAACGAGTGCAACAGGGGGTCACCCATCCTAGAACCACTGTATGTTTATGAAGAAATTTTTAGATGATGATTTCATTATTCTCCTGCTATATGTTAATGACATATTTATTGTTGGCCATAATGCTGGAAAAATTGAAAAGCTTAAAAGAGGGTTCTAAGTAAGTCTTTTGGGGCGCAAAAAGGAGTGCAACACGAGGACTTCCCAGGGGGTCACCCATCCTAGTACTACTCTCACCCAAGCACGCTTAACTTCGGAGTTCTGATGGGATCCGGTGCTTTAGTGCTGGTATGATCGCACTCATTTTGTGTGCGTCGTCCCTCGCCTTTGTACTCTCGAACGATCTCGGAATCGCCATTGTCGGATCTCTCCGATGCCCACGAGGCCGACCGCGTACCGGACACGGCAAGCGCGCGCCGAAACCATCGGGACTTTCTCGAACGAACTCGGAATCGCTATTGCGGCCCCATTCCGGAAAGCTCTCTCCGAGCCCCACGAGACTGACTGCGTAGCGGTCACGGCAAATTCCGAGGCCCAAAACCATCGCCTCGGAGGCCGACGGGAGAGGTTTTGGCCGCTCGGGGCGCAAAAACGAGTGCAACAGGGGGTCACCCATCCTAGAACCACTGTATGTTTATGAAGAAATTTTTAGATGATGATTTCATTATTCTCCTGCTATATGTTAATGACATATTTATTGTTGGCCATAATGCTGGAAAAATTGAAAAGCTTAAAAGAGGGGCGCAAAAAGGAGTGCAACACGAGGACTTCCCAGGGGGTCACCCATCCTAGTACTACTCTCGCCCAAGCACGCTTAACTTCGGAGTTCTGATGGGATCCGGTGCTTTAGTGCTGGTATGATCGCACTCGTTTTGTGTGCGTCGTCCCTCGCCTTTGTACTCTCGAATGATCTCGGAATCGCCATTGTCGGATCTCTCCGATGCCCACGAGGCCGACCGCGTACCGGACACGGCAAGCGCGCGCCGAAACCATCGGGACTTTCTCGAACGAACTCGGAATCGCTATTGCGGCCCCATTCCGGAAAGCTCTCTCCGAGCCCCACGAGACTGACTGCGTAGCGGTCACGGCAAATTCCGAGGCCCAAAACCATCGCCTCGGAGGCCGACGGGAGAGGTTTTGGCCGCTCGGGGCGCAAAAACGAGTGCAACAGGGGGTCACCCATCCTAGAACCACTGTATGTTTATGAAGAAATTTTTAGATGATGATTTCATTATTCTCCTGCTATATGTTAATGACATATTTATTGTTGGCCATAATGCTGGAAAAATTGAAAAGCTTAAAAGAGGGGCGCAAAAAGGAGTGCAACACGAGGACTTCCCAGGGGGTCACCCATCCTAGTACTACTCTCGCCCAAGCACGCTTAACTTCGGAGTTCTGATGGGATCCGGTGCTTTAGTGCTGGTATGATCGCACTCGTTTTGTGTGCGTCGTCCCTCGCCTTTGTACTCTCGAACGATCTCGGAATCGCCATTGTCGGATCTCTCCGATGCCCACGAGGCCGACCGCGTACCGGACACGGCAAGCGCGCGCCGAAACCATCGGGACTTTCTCGAACGAACTCGGAATCGCTATTGCGGCCCCATTCCGGAAAGCTCTCTCCGAGCCCCACGAGACTGACTGCGTAGCGGTCACGGCAAATTCCGAGGCCCAAAACCATCGCCTCGGAGGCCGACGGGAGAGGTTTTGGCCGCTCGGGGCGCAAAAACGAGTGCAACAGGGGGTCACCCATCCTAGAACCACTGTATGTTTATGAAGAAATTTTTAGATGATGATTTCATTATTCTCCTGCTATATGTTAATGACATATTTATTGTTGGCCATAATGCTGGAAAAATTGAAAAGCTTAAAAGAGGGGCGCAAAAAGGAGTGCAACACGAGGACTTCCCAGGGGGTCACCCATCCTAGTACTACTCTCGCCCAAGCACGCTTAACTTCGGAGTTCTGATGGGATCCGGTGCTTTAGTGCTGGTATGATCGCACTCGTTTTGTGTGCGTCGTCCCTCGCCTTTGTACTCTCGAACGATCTCGGAATCGCCATTGTCGGATCTCTCCGATGCCCACGAGGCCGACCGCGTACCGGACACGGCAAGCGCGCGCCGAAACCATCGGGACTTTCTCGAACGAACTCGGAATCGCTATTGCGGCCCCATTCCGGAAAGCTCTCTCCGAGCCCCACGAGACTGACTGCGTAGCGGTCACGGCAAATTCCGAGGCCCAAAACCATCGCCTCGGAGGCCGACGGGAGAGGTTTTGGCCGCTCGGGGCGCAAAAACGAGTGCAACAGGGGGTCACCCATCCTAGAACCACTGTATGTTTATGAAGAAATTTTTAGATGATGATTTCATTATTCTCCTGCTATATGTTAATGACATATTTATTGTTGGCCATAATGCTGGAAAAATTGAAAAGCTTAAAAGAGGGGCGCAAAAAGGAGTGCAACACGAGGACTTCCCAGGGGGTCACCCATCCTAGTACTACTCTCGCCCAAGCACGCTTAACTTCGGAGTTCTGATGGGATCCGGTGCTTTAGTGCTGGTATGATCGCACTCGTTTTGTGTGCGTCGTCCCTCGCCTTTGTACTCTCGAACGATCTCGGAATCGCCATTGTCGGATCTCTCCGATGCCCACGAGGCCGACCGCGTACCGGACACGGCAAGCGCGCGCCGAAACCATCGGGACTTTCTCGAACGAACTCGGAATCGCTATTGCGGCCCCATTCCGGAAAGCTCTCTCCGAGCCCCACGAGACTGACTGCGTAGCGGTCACGGCAAATTCCGAGGCCCAAAACCATCGCCTCGGAGGCCGACGGGAGAGGTTTTGGCCGCTCGGGGCGCAAAAACGAGTGCAACAGGGGGTCACCCATCCTAGAACCACTGTATGTTTATGAAGAAATTTTTAGATGATGATTTCATTATTCTCCTGCTATATGTTAATGACATATTTATTGTTGGCCATAATGCTGGAAAAATTGAAAAGCTTAAAAGAGGGGCGCAAAAAGGAGTGCAACACGAGGACTTCCCAGGGGGTCACCCATCCTAGTACTACTCTCGCCCAAGCACGCTTAACTTCGGAGTTCTGATGGGATCCGGTGCTTTAGTGCTGGTATGATCGCACTCGTTTTGTGTGCGTCGTCCCTCGCCTTTGTACTCTCGAACGATCTCGGAATCGCCATTGTCGGATCTCTCCGATGCCCACGAGGCCGACCGCGTACCGGACACGGCAAGCGCGCGCCGAAACCATCGGGACTTTCTCGAACGAACTCGGAATCGCTATTGCGGCCCCATTCCGGAAAGCTCTCTCCGAGCCCCACGAGACTGACTGCGTAGCGGTCACGGCAAATTCCGAGGCCCAAAACCATCGCCTCGGAGGCCGACGGGAGAGGTTTTGGCCGCTCGGGGCGCAAAAACGAGTGCAACAGGGGGTCACCCATCCTAGAACCACTGTATGTTTATGAAGAAATTTTTAGATGATGATTTCATTATTCTCCTGCTATATGTTAATGACATATTTATTGTTGGCCATAATGCTGGAAAAATTGAAAAGCTTAAAAGAGGGGCGCAAAAAGGAGTGCAACACGAGGACTTCCCAGGGGGTCACCCATCCTAGTACTACTCTCGCCCAAGCACGCTTAACTTCGGAGTTCTGATGGGATCCGGTGCTTTAGTGCTGGTATGATCGCACTCGTTTTGTGTGCGTCGTCCCTCGCCTTTGTACTCTCGAACGATCTCGGAATCGCCATTGTCGGATCTCTCCGATGCCCACGAGGCCGACCGCGTACCGGACACGGCAAGCGCGCGCCGAAACCATCGGGACTTTCTCGAACGAACTCGGAATCGCTATTGCGGCCCCATTCCGGAAAGCTCTCTCCGAGCCCCACGAGACTGACTGCGTAGCGGTCACGGCAAATTCCGAGGCCCAAAACCATCGCCTCGGAGGCCGACGGGAGAGGTTTTGGCCGCTCGGGGCGCAAAAACGAGTGCAACAGGGGGTCACCCATCCTAGAACCACTGTATGTTTATGAAGAAATTTTTAGATGATGATTTCATTATTCTCCTGCTATATGTTAATGACATATTTATTAACACGAGGACTTTTGGGGCGCAAAAAGGAGTGCAACACGAGGACTTCCCAAGGGGTCACCCATCCTAGTACTACTCTCGCCCAAGCACGCTTAACTTCGGAGTTCTGATGGGATCCGGTGCTTTAGTGCTGGTATGATCGCACTCGTTTTGTGTGCGTCGTCCCTCGCCTTTGTACTCTCGAACGATCTCGGAATCGCCATTGTCGGATCTCTCCGATGCCCACGAGGCCGACCGCGTACCGGACACGGCAAGCGCGCGCCGAAACCATCGGGACTTTCTCGAACGAACTCGGAATCGCTATTGCGGCCCCATTCCGGAAAGCTCTCTCCGAGCCCCACGAGACTGACTGCGTAGCGGTCACGGCAAATTCCGAGGCCCAAAACCATCGCCTCGGAGGCCGACGGGAGAGGTTTTGGCCGCTCGGGGCGCAAAAACGAGTGCAACAGGGGGTCACCCATCCTAGAACCACTGTATGTTTATGAAGAAATTTTTAGATGATGATTTCATTATTCTCCTGCTATATGTTAATGACATATTTATTGTTGGCCATAATGCTGGAAAAATTGAAAAGCTTAAAAGAGGGGCGCAAAAAGGAGTGCAACACGAGGACTTCCCAGGGGGTCACCCATCCTAGTACTACTCTCGCCCAAGCACGCTTAACTTCGGAGTTCTGATGGGATCCGGTGCTTTAGTGCTGGTATGATCGCACTCGTTTTGTGTGCGTCGTCCCTCGCCTTTGTACTCTCGAACGATCTCGGAATCGCCATTGTCGGATCTCTCCGATGCCCACGAGGCCGACCGCGTACCGGACACGGCAAGCGCGCGCCGAAACCATCGGGACTTTCTCGAACGAACTCGGAATCGCTATTGCGGCCCCATTCCGGAAAGCTCTCTCCGAGCCCCACGAGACTGACTGCGTAGCGGTCACGGCAAATTCCGAGGCCCAAAACCATCGCCTCGGAGGCCGACGGGAGAGGTTTTGGCCGCTCGGGGCGCAAAAACGAGTGCAACAGGGGGTCACCCATCCTAGAACCACTGTATGTTTATGAAGAAATTTTTAGATGATGATTTCATTATTCTCCTGCTATATGTTAATGACATATTTATTGTTGGCCATAATGCTGGAAAAATTGAAAAGCTTAAAAGAGGGGCGCAAAAAGGAGTGCAACACGAGGACTTCCCAGGGGGTCACCCATCCTAGTACTACTCTCGCCCAAGCACGCTTAACTTCGGAGTTCTGATGGGATCCGGTGCTTTAGTGCTGGTATGATCGCACTCGTTTTGTGTGCGTCGTCCCTCGCCTTTGTACTCTCGAACGATCTCGGAATCGCCATTGTCGGATCTCTCCGATGCCCACGAGGCCGACCGCGTACCGGACACGGCAAGCGCGCGCCGAAACCATCGGGACTTTCTCGAACGAACTCGGAATCGCTATTGCGGCCCCATTCCGGAAAGCTCTCTCCGAGCCCCACGAGACTGACTGCGTAGCGGTCACGGCAAATTCCGAGGCCCAAAACCATCGCCTCGGAGGCCGACGGGAGAGGTTTTGGCCGCTCGGGGCGCAAAAACGAGTGCAACAGGGGGTCACCCATCCTAGAACCACTGTATGTTTATGAAGAAATTTTTAGATGATGATTTCATTATTCTCCTGCTATATGTTAATGACATATTTATTGTTGGCCATAATGCTGGAAAAATTGAAAAGCTTAAAAGAGGGGCGCAAAAAGGAGTGCAACACGAGGACTTCCCAGGGGGTCACCCATCCTAGTACTACTCTCGCCCAAGCACGCTTAACTTCGGAGTTCTGATGGGATCCGGTGCTTTAGTGCTGGTATGATCGCACTCGTTTTGTGTGCGTCGTCCCTCGCCTTTGTACTCTCGAACGATCTCGGAATCGCCATTGTCGGATCTCTCCGATGCCCACGAGGCCGACCGCGTACCGGACACGGCAAGCGCGCGCCGAAACCATCGGGACTTTCTCGAACGAACTCGGAATCGCTATTGCGGCCCCATTCCGGAAAGCTCTCTCCGAGCCCCACGAGACTGACTGCGTAGCGGTCACGGCAAATTCCGAGGCCCAAAACCATCGCCTCGGAGGCCGACGGGAGAGGTTTTGGCCGCTCGGGGCGCAAAAACGAGTGCAACAGGGGGTCACCCATCCTAGAACCACTGTATGTTTATGAAGAAATTTTTAGATGATGATTTCATTATTCTCCTGCTATATGTTAATGACATATTTATTAACACGAGGACTTTTGGGGCGCAAAAAGGAGTGCAACACGAGGACTTCCCAAGGGGTCACCCATCCTAGTACTACTCTCGCCCAAGCACGCTTAACTTCGGAGTTCTGATGGGATCCGGTGCTTTAGTGCTGGTATGATCGCACTCGTTTTGTGTGCGTCGTCCCTCGCCTTTGTACTCTCGAACGATCTCGGAATCGCCATTGTCGGATCTCTCCGATGCCCACGAGGCCGACCGCGTACCGGACACGGCAAGCGCGCGCCGAAACCATCGGGACTTTCTCGAACGAACTCGGAATCGCTATTGCGGCCCCATTCCGGAAAGCTCTCTCCGAGCCCCACGAGACTGACAGCGTAGCGGTCACGGCAAATTCCGAGGCCCAAAACCATCGCCTCGGAGGCCGACGGGAGAGGTTTTGGCCGCTCGGGGCGCAAAAACGAGTGCAACAGGGGGTCACCCATCCTAGAACCACTGTATGTTTATGAAGAAATTTTTAGATGATGATTTCATTATTCTCCTGCTATATGTTAATGACATATTTATTGTTGGCCATAATGCTGGAAAAATTGAAAAGCTTAAAAGAGGGGCGCAAAAAGGAGTGCAACACGAGGACTTCCCAGGGGGTCACCCATCCTAGTACTACTCTCGCCCAAGCACGCTTAACTTCGGAGTTCTGATGGGATCCGGTGCTTTAGTGCTGGTATGATCGCACTCGTTTTGTGTGCGTCGTCCCTCGCCTTTGTACTCTCGAACGATCTCGGAATCGCCATTGTCGGATCTCTCCGATGCCCACGAGGCCGACCGCGTACCGGACACGGCAAGCGCGCGCCGAAACCATCGGGACTTTCTCGAACGAACTCGGAATCGCTATTGCGGCCCCATTCCGGAAAGCTCTCTCCGAGCCCCACGAGACTGACTGCGTAGCGGTCACGGCAAATTCCGAGGCCCAAAACCATCGCCTCGGAGGCCGACGGGAGAGGTTTTGGCCGCTCGGGGCGCAAAAACGAGTGCAACAGGGGGTCACCCATCCTAGAACCACTGTATGTTTATGAAGAAATTTTTAGATGATGATTTCATTATTCTCCTGCTATATGTTAATGACATATTTATTGTTGGCCATAATGCTGGAAAAATTGAAAAGCTTAAAAGAGGGGCGCAAAAAGGAGTGCAACACGAGGACTTCCCAGGGGGTCACCCATCCTAGTACTACTCTCGCCCAAGCACGCTTAACTTCGGAGTTCTGATGGGATCCGGTGCTTTAGTGCTGGTATGATCGCACTCGTTTTGTGTGCGTCGTCCCTCGCCTTTGTACTCTCGAACGATCTCGGAATCGCCATTGTCGGATCTCTCCGATGCCCACGAGGCCGACCGCGTACCGGACACGGCAAGCGCGCGCCGAAACCATCGGGACTTTCTCGAACGAACTCGGAATCGCTATTGCGGCCCCATTCCGGAAAGCTCTCTCCGAGCCCCACGAGACTGACTGCGTAGCGGTCACGGCAAATTCCGAGGCCCAAAACCATCGCCTCGGAGGCCGACGGGAGAGGTTTTGGCCGCTCGGGGCGCAAAAACGAGTGCAACAGGGGGTCACCCATCCTAGAACCACTGTATGTTTATGAAGAAATTTTTAGATGATGATTTCATTATTCTCCTGCTATATGTTAATGACATATTTATTGTTGGCCATAATGCTGGAAAAATTGAAAAGCTTAAAAGAGGGGCGCAAAAAGGAGTGCAACACGAGGACTTCCCAGGGGGTCACCCATCCTAGTACTACTCTCGCCCAAGCACGCTTAACTTCGGAGTTCTGATGGGATCCGGTGCTTTAGTGCTGGTATGATCGCACTCGTTTTGTGTGCGTCGTCCCTCGCCTTTGTACTCTCGAACGATCTCGGAATCGCCATTGTCGGATCTCTCCGATGCCCACGAGGCCGACCGCGTACCGGACACGGCAAGCGCGCGCCGAAACCATCGGGACTTTCTCGAACGAACTCGGAATCGCTATTGCGGCCCCATTCCGGAAAGCTCTCTCCGAGCCCCACGAGACTGACTGCGTAGCGGTCACGGCAAATTCCGAGGCCCAAAACCATCGCCTCGGAGGCCGACGGGAGAGGTTTTGGCCGCTCGGGGCGCAAAAACGAGTGCAACAGGGGGTCACCCATCCTAGAACCACTGTATGTTTATGAAGAAATTTTTAGATGATGATTTCATTATTCTCCTGCTATATGTTAATGACATATTTATTGTTGGCCATAATGCTGGAAAAATTGAAAAGCTTAAAAGAGGGGCGCAAAAAGGAGTGCAACACGAGGACTTCCCAGGGGGTCACCCATCCTAGTACTACTCTCGCCCAAGCACGCTTAACTTCGGAGTTCTGATGGGATCCGGTGCTTTAGTGCTGGTATGATCGCACTCGTTTTGTGTGCGTCGTCCCTCGCCTTTGTACTCTCGAACGATCTCGGAATCGCCATTGTCGGATCTCTCCGATGCCCACGAGGCCGACCGCGTACCGGACACGGCAAGCGCGCGCCGAAACCATCGGGACTTTCTCGAACGAACTCGGAATCGCTATTGCGGCCCCATTCCGGAAAGCTCTCTCCGAGCCCCACGAGACTGACTGCGTAGCGGTCACGGCAAATTCCGAGGCCCAAAACCATCGCCTCGGAGGCCGACGGGAGAGGTTTTGGCCGCTCGGGGCGCAAAAACGAGTGCAACAGGGGGTCACCCATCCTAGAACCACTGTATGTTTATGAAGAAATTTTTAGATGATGATTTCATTATTCTCCTGCTATATGTTAATGACATATTTATTAACACGAGGACTTTTGGGGCGCAAAAAGGAGTGCAACACGAGGACTTCCCAAGGGGTCACCCATCCTAGTACTACTCTCGCCCAAGCACGCTTAACTTCGGAGTTCTGATGGGATCCGGTGCTTTAGTGCTGGTATGATCGCACTCGTTTTGTGTGCGTCGTCCCTCGCCTTTGTACTCTCGAACGATCTCGGAATCGCCATTGTCGGATCTCTCCGATGCCCACGAGGCCGACCGCGTACCGGACACGGCAAGCGCGCGCCGAAACCATCGGGACTTTCTCGAACGAACTCGGAATCGCTATTGCGGCCCCATTCCGGAAAGCTCTCTCCGAGCCCCACGAGACTGACTGCGTAGCGGTCACGGCAAATTCCGAGGCCCAAAACCATCGCCTCGGAGGCCGACGGGAGAGGTTTTGGCCGCTCGGGGCGCAAAAACGAGTGCAACAGGGGGTCACCCATCCTAGAACCACTGTATGTTTATGAAGAAATTTTTAGATGATGATTTCATTATTCTCCTGCTATATGTTAATGACATATTTATTGTTGGCCATAATGCTGGAAAAATTGAAAAGCTTAAAAGAGGGGCGCAAAAAGGAGTGCAACACGAGGACTTCCCAGGGGGTCACCCATCCTAGTACTACTCTCGCCCAAGCACGCTTAACTTCGGAGTTCTGATGGGATCCGGTGCTTTAGTGCTGGTATGATCGCACTCGTTTTGTGTGCGTCGTCCCTCGCCTTTGTACTCTCGAACGATCTCGGAATCGCCATTGTCGGATCTCTCCGATGCCCACGAGGCCGACCGCGTACCGGACACGGCAAGCGCGCGCCGAAACCATCGGGACTTTCTCGAACGAACTCGGAATCGCTATTGCGGCCCCATTCCGGAAAGCTCTCTCCGAGCCCCACGAGACTGACTGCGTAGCGGTCACGGCAAATTCCGAGGCCCAAAACCATCGCCTCGGAGGCCGACGGGAGAGGTTTTGGCCGCTCGGGGCGCAAAAACGAGTGCAACAGGGGGTCACCCATCCTAGAACCACTGTATGTTTATGAAGAAATTTTTAGATGATGATTTCATTATTCTCCTGCTATATGTTAATGACATATTTATTGTTGGCCATAATGCTGGAAAAATTGAAAAGCTTAAAAGAGGGGCGCAAAAAGGAGTGCAACACGAGGACTTCCCAGGGGGTCACCCATCCTAGTACTACTCTCGCCCAAGCACGCTTAACTTCGGAGTTCTGATGGGATCCGGTGCTTTAGTGCTGGTATGATCGCACTCGTTTTGTGTGCGTCGTCCCTCGCCTTTGTACTCTCGAACGATCTCGGAATCGCCATTGTCGGATCTCTCCGATGCCCACGAGGCCGACCGCGTACCGGACACGGCAAGCGCGCGCCGAAACCATCGGGACTTTCTCGAACGAACTCGGAATCGCTATTGCGGCCCCATTCCGGAAAGCTCTCTCCGAGCCCCACGAGACTGACTGCGTAGCGGTCACGGCAAATTCCGAGGCCCAAAACCATCGCCTCGGAGGCCGACGGGAGAGGTTTTGGCCGCTCGGGGCGCAAAAACGAGTGCAACAGGGGGTCACCCATCCTAGAACCACTGTATGTTTATGAAGAAATTTTTAGATGATGATTTCATTATTCTCCTGCTATATGTTAATGACATATTTATTGTTGGCCATAATGCTGGAAAAATTGAAAAGCTTAAAAGAGGGGCGCAAAAAGGAGTGCAACACGAGGACTTCCCAGGGGGTCACCCATCCTAGTACTACTCTCGCCCAAGCACGCTTAACTTCGGAGTTCTGATGGGATCCGGTGCTTTAGTGCTGGTATGATCGCACTCGTTTTGTGTGCGTCGTCCCTCGCCTTTGTACTCTCGAACGATCTCGGAATCGCCATTGTCGGATCTCTCCGATGCCCACGAGGCCGACCGCGTACCGGACACGGCAAGCGCGCGCCGAAACCATCGGGACTTTCTCGAACGAACTCGGAATCGCTATTGCGGCCCCATTCCGGAAAGCTCTCTCCGAGCCCCACGAGACTGACTGCGTAGCGGTCACGGCAAATTCCGAGGCCCAAAACCATCGCCTCGGAGGCCGACGGGAGAGGTTTTGGCCGCTCGGGGCGCAAAAACGAGTGCAACAGGGGGTCACCCATCCTAGAACCACTGTATGTTTATGAAGAAATTTTTAGATGATGATTTCATTATTCTCCTGCTATATGTTAATGACATATTTATTGTTGGCCATAATGCTGGAAAAATTGAAAAGCTTAAAAGAGGGGCGCAAAAAGGAGTGCAACACGAGGACTTCCCAGGGGGTCACCCATCCTAGTACTACTCTCGCCCAAGCACGCTTAACTTCGGAGTTCTGATGGGATCCGGTGCTTTAGTGCTGGTATGATCGCACTCGTTTTGTGTGCGTCGTCCCTCGCCTTTGTACTCTCGAACGATCTCGGAATCGCCATTGTCGGATCTCTCCGATGCCCACGAGGCCGACCGCGTACCGGACACGGCAAGCGCGCGCCGAAACCATCGGGACTTTCTCGAACGAACTCGGAATCGCTATTGCGGCCCCATTCCGGAAAGCTCTCTCCGAGCCCCACGAGACTGACTGCGTAGCGGTCACGGCAAATTCCGAGGCCCAAAACCATCGCCTCGGAGGCCGACGGGAGAGGTTTTGGCCGCTCGGGGCGCAAAAACGAGTGCAACAGGGGGTCACCCATCCTAGAACCACTGTATGTTTATGAAGAAATTTTTAGATGATGATTTCATTATTCTCCTGCTATATGTTAATGACATATTTATTGTTGGCCATAATGCTGGAAAAATTGAAAAGCTTAAAAGAGGGGCGCAAAAAGGAGTGCAACACGAGGACTTCCCAGGGGGTCACCCATCCTAGTACTACTCTCGCCCAAACACGCTTAACTTCGGAGTTCTGATGGGATCCGGTGCTTTAGTGCTGGTATGATCGCACTCGTTTTGTGTGCGTCGTCCCTCGCCTTTGTACTCTCGAACGATCTCGGAATCGCCATTGTCGGATCTCTCCGATGCCCACGAGGCCGACCGCGTACCGGACACGGCAAGCGCGCGCCGAAACCATCGGGACTTTCTCGAACGAACTCGGAATCGCTATTGCGGCCCCATTCCGGAAAGCTCTCTCCGAGCCCCACGAGACTGACTGCGTAGCGGTCACGGCAAATTCCGAGGCCCAAAACCATCGCCTCGGAGGCCGACGGGAGAGGTTTTGGCCGCTCGGGGCGCAAAAACGAGTGCAACAGGGGGTCACCCATCCTAGAACCACTGTATGTTTATGAAGAAATTTTTAGATGATGATTTCATTATTCTCCTGCTATATGTTAATGACATATTTATTGTTGGCCATAATGCTGGAAAAATTGAAAAGCTTAAAAGAGGGGCGCAAAAAGGAGTGCAACACGAGGACTTCCCAGGGGGTCACCCATCCTAGTACTACTCTCGCCCAAGCACGCTTAACTTCGGAGTTCTGATGGGATCCGGTGCTTTAGTGCTGGTATGATCGCACTCGTTTTGTGTGCGTCGTCCCTCGCCTTTGTACTCTCGAACGATCTCGGAATCGCCATTGTCGGATCTCTCCGATGCCCACGAGGCCGACCGCGTACCGGACACGGCAAGCGCGCGCCGAAACCATCGGGACTTTCTCGAACGAACTTGGAATCGCTATTGCGGCCCCATTCCGGAAAGCTCTCTCCGAGCCCCACGAGACTGACTGCGTAGCGGTCACGGCAAATTCCGAGGCCCAAAACCATCGCCTCGGAGGCCGACGGGAGAGGTTTTGGCCGCTCGGGGCGCAAAAACGAGTGCAACAGGGGGTCACCCATCCTAGAACCACTGTATGTTTATGAAGAAATTTTTAGATGATGATTTCATTATTCTCCTGCTATATGTTAATGACATATTTATTAACACGAGGACTTTTGGGGCGCAAAAAGGAGTGCAACACGAGGACTTCCCAAGGGGTCACCCATCCTAGTACTACTCTCGCCCAAGCACGCTTAACTTCGGAGTTCTGATGGGATCCGGTGCTTTAGTGCTGGTATGATCGCACTCGTTTTGTGTGCGTCGTCCCTCGCCTTTGTACTCTCGAACGATCTCGGAATCGCCATTGTCGGATCTCTCCGATGCCCACGAGGCCGACCGCGTACCGGACACGGCAAGCGCGCGCCGAAACCATCGGGACATTCTCGAACGAACTCGGAATCGCTATTGCGGCCCCATTCCGGAAAGCTCTCTCCGAGCCCCACGAGACTGACTGCGTAGCGGTCACGGCAAATTCCGAGGCCCAAAACCATCGCCTCGGAGGCCGACGGGAGAGGTTTTGGCCGCTCGGGGCGCAAAAACGAGTGCAACAGGGGGTCACCCATCCTAGAACCACTGTATGTTTATGAAGAAATTTTTAGATGATGATTTCATTATTCTCCTGCTATATGTTAATGACATATTTATTGTTGGCCATAATGCTGGAAAAATTGAAAAGCTTAAAAGAGGGGCGCAAAAAGGAGTGCAACACGAGGACTTCCCAGGGGGTCACCCATCCTAGTACTACTCTCGCCCAAGCACGCTTAACTTCGGAGTTCTGATGGGATCCGGTGCTTTAGTGCTGGTATGATCGCACTCGTTTTGTGTGCGTCGTCCCTCGCCTTTGTACTCTCGAACGATCTCGGAATCGCCATTGTCGGATCTCTCCGATGCCCACGAGGCCGACCGCGTACCGGACACGGCAAGCGCGCGCCGAAACCATCGGGACTTTCTCGAACGAACTCGGAATCGCTATTGCGGCCCCATTCCGGAAAGCTCTCTCCGAGCCCCACGAGACTGACTGCGTAGCGGTCACGGCAAATTCCGAGGCCCAAAACCATCGCCTCGGAGGCCGACGGGAGAGGTTTTGGCCGCTCGGGGCGCAAAAACGAGTGCAACAGGGGGTCACCCATCCTAGAACCACTGTATGTTTATGAAGAAATTTTTAGATGATGATTTCATTATTCTCCTGCTATATGTTAATGACATATTTATTGTTGGCCATAATGCTGGAAAAATTGAAAAGCTTAAAAGAGGGGCGCAAAAAGGAGTGCAACACGAGGACTTCCCAGGGGGTCACCCATCCTAGTACTACTCTCGCCCAAGCACGCTTAACTTCGGAGTTCTGATGGGATCCGGTGCTTTAGTGCTGGTATGATCGCACTCGTTTTGTGTGCGTCGTCCCTCGCCTTTGTACTCTCGAACGATCTCGGAATCGCCATTGTCGGATCTCTCCGATGCCCACGAGGCTGACCGCGTACCGGACACGGCAAGCGCGCGCCGAAACCATCGGGACTTTCTCGAACGAACTCGGAATCGCTATTGCGGCCCCATTCCGGAAAGCTCTCTCCGAGCCCCACGAGACTGACTGCGTAGCGGTCACGGCAAATTCCGAGGCCCAAAACCATCGCCTCGGAGGCCGACGGGAGAGGTTTTGGCCGCTCGGGGCGCAAAAACGAGTGCAACAGGGGGTCACCCATCCTAGAACCACTGTATGTTTATGAAGAAATTTTTAGATGATGATTTCATTATTCTCCTGCTATATGTTAATGACATATTTATTGTTGGCCATAATGCTGGAAAAATTGAAAAGCTTAAAAGAGGGGCGCAAAAAGGAGTGCAACACGAGGACTTCCCAGGGGGTCACCCATCCTAGTACTACTCTCGCCCAAGCACGCTTAACTTCGGAGTTCTGATGGGATCCGGTGCTTTAGTGCTGGTATGATCGCACTCGTTTTGTGTGCGTCGTCCCTCGCCTTTGTACTCTCGAACGATCTCGGAATCGCCATTGTCGGATCTCTCCGATGCCCACGAGGCCGACCGCGTACCGGACACGGCAAGCGCGCGCCGAAACCATCGGGACTTTCTCGAACGAACTCGGAATCGCTATTGCGGCCCCATTCCGGAAAGCTCTCTCCGAGCCCCACGAGACTGACTGCGTAGCGGTCACGGCAAATTCCGAGGCCCAAAACCATCGCCTCGGAGGCCGACGGGAGAGGTTTTGGCCGCTCGGGGCGCAAAAACGAGTGCAACAGGGGGTCACCCATCCTAGAACCACTGTATGTTTATGAAGAAATTTTTAGATGATGATTTCATTATTCTCCTGCTATATGTTAATGACATATTTATTGTTGGCCATAATGCTGGAAAAATTGAAAAGCTTAAAAGAGGGGCGCAAAAAGGAGTGCAACACGAGGACTTCCCAGGGGGTCACCCATCCTAGTACTACTCTCGCCCAAGCACGCTTAACTTCGGAGTTCTGATGGGATCCGGTGCTTTAGTGCTGGTATGATCGCACTCGTTTTGTGTGCGTCGTCCCTCGCCTTTGTACTCTCGAACGATCTCGGAATCGCCATTGTCGGATCTCTCCGATGCCCACGAGGCCGACCGCGTACCGGACACGGCAAGCGCGCGCCGAAACCATCGGGACTTTCTCGAACGAACTCGGAATCGCTATTGCGGCCCCATTCCGGAAAGCTCTCTCCGAGCCCCACGAGACTGACTGCGTAGCGGTCACGGCAAATTCCGAGGCCCAAAACCATCGCCTCGGAGGCCGACGGGAGAGGTTTTGGCCGCTCGGGGCGCAAAAACGAGTGCAACAGGGGGTCACCCATCCTAGAACCACTGTATGTTTATGAAGAAATTTTTAGATGATGATTTCATTATTCTCCTGCTATATGTTAATGACATATTTATTAACACGAGGACTTTTGGGGCGCAAAAAGGAGTGCAACACGAGGACTTCCCAAGGGGTCACCCATCCTAGTACTACTCTCGCCCAAGCACGCTTAACTTCGGAGTTCTGATGGGATCCGGTGCTTTAGTGCTGGTATGATCGCACTCGTTTTGTGTGCGTCGTCCCTCGCCTTTGTACTCTCGAACGATCTCGGAATCGCCATTGTCGGATCTCTCCGATGCCCACGAGGCCGACCGCGTACCGGACACGGCAAGCGCGCGCCGAAACCATCGGGACTTTCTCGAACGAACTCGGAATCGCTATTGCGGCCCCATTCCGGAAAGCTCTCTCCGAGCCCCACGAGACTGACTGCGTAGCGGTCACGGCAAATTCCGAGGCCCAAAACCATCGCCTCGGAGGCCGACGGGAGAGGTTTTGGCCGCTCGGGGCGCAAAAACGAGTGCAACAGGGGGTCACCCATCCTAGAACCACTGTATGTTTATGAAGAAATTTTTAGATGATGATTTCATTATTCTCCTGCTATATGTTAATGACATATTTATTGTTGGCCATAATGCTGGAAAAATTGAAAAGCTTAAAAGAGGGGCGCAAAAAGGAGTGCAACACGAGGACTTCCCAGGGGGTCACCCATCCTAGTACTACTCTCGCCCAAGCACGCTTAACTTCGGAGTTCTGATGGGATCCGGTGCTTTAGTGCTGGTATGATCGCACTCGTTTTGTGTGCGTCGTCCCTCGCCTTTGTACTCTCGAACGATCTCGGAATCGCCATTGTCGGATCTCTCCGATGCCCACGAGGCCGACCGCGTACCGGACACGGCAAGCGCGCGCCGAAACCATCGGGACTTTCTCGAACGAACTCGGAATCGCTATTGCGGCCCCATTCCGGAAAGCTCTCTCCGAGCCCCACGAGACTGACTGCGTAGCGGTCACGGCAAATTCCGAGGCCCAAAACCATCGCCTCGGAGGCCGACGGGAGAGGTTTTGGCCGCTCGGGGCGCAAAAACGAGTGCAACAGGGGGTCACCCATCCTAGAACCACTGTATGTTTATGAAGAAATTTTTAGATGATGATTTCATTATTCTCCTGCTATATGTTAATGACATATTTATTGTTGGCCATAATGCTGGAAAAATTGAAAAGCTTAAAAGAGGGGCGCAAAAAGGAGTGCAACACGAGGACTTCCCAGGGGGTCACCCATCCTAGTACTACTCTCGCCCAAGCACGCTTAACTTCGGAGTTCTGATGGGATCCGGTGCTTTAGTGCTGGTATGATCGCACTCGTTTTGTGTGCGTCGTCCCTCGCCTTTGTACTCTCGAACGATCTCGGAATCGCCATTGTCGGATCTCTCCGATGCCCACGAGGCCGACCGCGTACCGGACACGGCAAGCGCGCGCCGAAACCATCGGGACTTTCTCGAACGAACTCGGAATCGCTATTGCGGCCCCATTCCGGAAAGCTCTCTCCGAGCCCCACGAGACTGACTGCGTAGCGGTCACGGCAAATTCCGAGGCCCAAAACCATCGCCTCGGAGGCCGACGGGAGAGGTTTTGGCCGCTCGGGGCGCAAAAACGAGTGCAACAGGGGGTCACCCATCCTAGAACCACTGTATGTTTATGAAGAAATTTTTAGATGATGATTTCATTATTCTCCTGCTATATGTTAATGACATATTTATTAACACGAGGACTTTTGGGGCGCAAAAAGGAGTGCAACACGAGGACTTCCCAAGGGGTCACCCATCCTAGTACTACTCTCGCCCAAGCACGCTTAACTTCGGAGTTCTGATGGGATCCGGTGCTTTAGTGCTGGTATGATCGCACTCGTTTTGTGTGCGTCGTCCCTCGCCTTTGTACTCTCGAACGATCTCGGAATCGCTGTCACGCCCCTCAAAATATCCATGATTTTTAAAATTTTCGTCACAGGCCAATCCAGGATCCAAACTAACGTTTGAGGACACTGAAAACATTCTATTCATATTCACATCCATAAAACCTGTGCAGTTTATAATCATATATCACATCACTCGATAATTCACATTTATGGCAACCCAAGCCAACTTGACAAACATGAACAACATTTATAAATCCACAAGCTAAATAAATTATACAATCAGAACTCCAACTATTCACCACAAGTTCATATCACCATAAATTAGACTTAACATTCTGAAATTCCAAATAAGAGAGATCTCCTAACACTTTGACACAGTATATCCATTTCGGTTCATCGACAACATTTCATTACATACAAGACATACTTATACAACAATATCGTAATAACCAACCAGACTTGCCCATTATTCTGAATAGCTATCCACTGCCTCAGCCCAAATCAAACATCTCGAAGAGTGACAAGCTGACCTGAAAGATTTATATAACAACGGAGTGAGCCAAAAACGGCTCAGCAAGTGACAAAGCATATTTAGAACAAAAGGAACGGTTTCAAACGAGTAAGGTATCATAATGCAAGGCAGAATACAAGAATTCTCAAGGATACCATCTCAATAGATACCAAATCATACGTATCATGTCATTCAAAACATATTTGATCCATAACGAATGGGGCATAGAGTAATTGGAACATATCAATGGCAGATAGGACATTTCAGAACATATCAGTTCATAGCATATGGAGCACAGAGTAATTGGAACATATCAATGGCAGATAGGACATTTCAGAACATATCAGTTCATAGCAAATGGAGCACAGAGTAATTGGAGCATATCAATGGCATATGAAATGTTCCGGAGCATATCAACGGCATATGGAACATTTCGAAGCATATCATCAGTGAATGAAGCATTTCAGAGCATATCGAAAACAAATATCGTACAGAAGCTCAAACGTCGTCTTTGACGTTGCAAACATATCAATCTTATCCAAAGCATGTACAGAATCACATAACCAAAGCTCTGGATATCATATCAAACATACAGAAGGTGTAGTGGGATCTCAGTCAGCAATATCCCACAAAGCGGGACCCCACAAAGCGGGCAAATAAGCGCATACCAGAATATCCCACAAAGCGGGACCCCACAAAGCGGGCAAATAAGCGCATACCAGAATATCCCACAAAGCGGGACCCCACAAAGCGGGCAAATCAGCGCATACCTTTTACCATTTCTGGCAAAGGTCCAGACAATCCCACACACCAGAGTACAAAAGGACAGTTTCAACAATAAGTAGCATATATCGGAAGCACACGCGGAACAACAAACGTACATGTGCCTTTACGAGTCAATCCGAAGTAAGCAATAATCTTTCACAAGTATATTCAGATTTGAAGGGAATTGAAAGCAAGGGCACATATGGAATCCAAGCAATCACAAATAACTCAATTCAATAAGAAGATTTGATGAATTCAATGTCCAAAGGAATGAAACTGGAATAGGCACATATCGAAAGCAAATGCGGAACAATAGGATATACATGTGCCTATATGAGTCAATACGATATAGCATAAACGTTACACAACAGTTTTCAAGAATGCAATAATTTTAAGGACAAGAGTATACAAGAACTCAAAGCAGTAATATAAAGCTCAATTGAATAAGAAGGCTAAAGGATATCAATTTCCAAAGGAATGAAACCAGAATATGAGAAATCGACCAAAGCTCGATTTCTGGCAGAATACAGAAGGCACATTGAACAAATGATTCAAACTATCAATCGTGCTCCAATTTACTCAGAAATAATCATTGGATAATATTTTCAGATAAGACAGGCTTCATATGAATTGAACTGTCCAACAGAGAGAGTTACAAATAATTTGGTAAGCAAGAGTCATAGAACAAAATCTCTGTTGGCAGAATTCATAATGTCAGATTCAACAGATAACTGGGCAGGTGTTTGGATTTCAGATCTTTCAATCCATATATCAAAGAAAGGTCTACAAGTCTAGTTTCCAATGAAATCAGTTTTGAACAAATCAGAGTTACCACAAAGACTTATAGGCAGCTCGGTATCAAAAGGTCAGAATCTCAAAAGTTGCACAGATTCGAATCGTTACGTTTAAACAGGAGATATAACAAATGCAAGGCTAGAACAATTCAAAGTTCCTCATATTCAAAGCAAATGTAGAGATAAAAATGACAGTGAGGAAGATCAGGATACTTGCAATAAGACATATAAGAGCAATTATAGGAAAAACGATCAGGGAACTTGCAATAAGGCATATCATAGCAATTATAGGAGAAACGAACAGGGAACTTGCAATAAGGCATATCATAGCAATTATAGGAGAAACGAACAGGGAACTTGCAATAAGGCATATCATAGCAATTATAGGAGAAACGAACAGGGAACTTGCAATAAAAAGGATCGAAACAAGTGGGAAACTTGCCTTTCAAAGATTTCGATCCGAAGATCCAAGGAAGGTGCCAGCCCAAATCCTTCTACTTTTCCTCCGTGTCCTCTCTCTGTTTCGTTTTGTGCTCCCGTTTTCTTCCTTTCTTCGCAACTACATCACGTGTCGAACATCGAGGCACAGTCACCTGCTCTCTCTTACTCTCATTCCTTCTTTTTTTCTTTCCCAAACGCAGCTGCCACAGCCGCCGCCGCTGCCACAATCGCAGCCACGACCGCAACTGCGGTCACAACCACAGCCCCCTTCCACTGCACTATTTCCTTCTTCCCTTCTCTTGTTCCTACTCTTTCTCTTTCCCAAAAGCAGCTACTGCAGCCACCACCGCTGCCGCAGCTACCGCAGCCAACGTTGCAGCCGCAGCCGGAGTCGCAGCCACGGCCGCAGCCACCACACTCGCAGCCTCTTCTTCCTCCCCTGCTCATCTTCCTCTCCTTCTTCTCTTCCAACTGCAGCTGCCATCGCCGCAGCTGCCACCCCTTCTCCTCTTCCTCTCTTCTTCCTCTCCTTCCCTTTCTCTTCTTCTTCCTTTCCTTCTCTTCTTTCCCAGCCACAGCTGCAGCTGCCATCACCGCAGCCGCAGCCCCTTCTCCTCTTCCTCTCTTCTTCCTCTCCTTCCCTTTCTCTTCTTCTTCCTTTCCTTTTTCTCTTTCCCTGCCACAGCTGCAGCTGCCATCGCCGCAGCCGCAGCCCCTTCTCCTCTTCCTCTCTTCTTCCTCTCCTTCCCTTTCTCTCTTCTTCCTTTCCTTTTTCTCTTCCTCTTTCCCTGCCATAGCTGCAGCTGCCACAACCGCAGCCGCAGCTACTTCTTTCCCTTCTCCTCTTCCTTCTCCTTCCTTTCTTCTTCTTCTCTCCCCGCTGCAACTGCTGCAGTCGCGGCCGCAGCCACGGCCGCAACCTCTCCCTCCTCCCCTGCTCATCTTCCTCTTCTTCTTCTCTTCCAGCTGCAGCTGCCATCGCCGCAGCTGCAGCCCCTTCTTCCCCGGCGTCACACACACCCTCTCCTCTGTTTCCTCTGCAGGAAACAGAGGTATCACACCTCTTTCTCTTCCTCTTCTTCTTCTTCTCCTCTTCCCCTCTTCCCTTTTCCTCCCCAAGGCCACACATCTCCTCGCTGCAGCCTTGCCGCAGCTATCTTCTTCTTCTTCTTCTTCTTCTTCTTCTTCTTCCCTTTTCATCCTCAACGCCCCACACATCCTCTCCTCTGTTTCCACCTGCGGAAAACAGAGGTGCTGCAGCCCTGGCTGCTGCAGCTGCCTCTCTTTTCCCTCTTCTTCTCCTTCTCTTCTTCTCCTCTTCCCTTTTCCTCCCCAAAGCCACACACCTCCTCGCTGCAGCCTTGCCGCAGCTATCCTCCTCTCTTCTTCTTCTTCTTCTTCTTCTTCTTCTTCTCTTCTCCCTCTTCTTCCTCTCTTCTTCTCCCCACGCCCCACAGCTCCTCGCTGCAGCCCTCGCTGCAGCCACCTCCTCTTCTTCTTCTTCTTCTTCTTCTTCTTCTTCTCTTCTCCCTCTTCTTCCTCTCTTCTTCTACCACTCTCCTTCTTCTCCTCACGCCCCACCGCTCTCTCTGTTTCTGGAAGAAACAGAGTGCGTGGGAGGCGGTGGGATAATACCGAATTTTCGGTTTTCCCTTTTTTTTTTCTTTTTTTTTTGCAACTTAGCAGTTTAGTCCTTGTAATTTCTATATTTACATATAGGTCCTCCAATTTACATATAAATCTTTATTAATAATTTTTAAAAGCGAGGGATATTACACTCTCCCCCCCTTAAAAGAAAATTTAGTCCTCTAAATTGATCATAGCGAAAAGATGAGGATTATGATATCTTTATTTACTCCTCCTACTCTTAAATAGTTTCATCAATACAATACAATTACATAATTATCCACGAGTGACCGAAATATTCTCCTCATTGATCCTCAATAGACGGTAACCCGACCTTCAATCAATTTCTAAAAATACTTGCGTACCCTGTAATTAATCGAGCAAGTCGTTACTTCAGAAAATACTCGTTTTTGATGGTCACCTAATTCAACTGTCTATAATCATTACAAAGCCTCAATGTTCCATACATTTCTTTTAACTAACACCGGAGCACCCCATGACGAAATATTAAGCCAAATAAAATCCTCATTTAACAATCCTTGTAGTTGCTTTTCCAATTTCACTTACTCAAATGATATCTTTCTGTAGAGAGGCTTAGATTTTAGGATTGTCCCAAGGACCAAATCAAAAGCAAAATCACATTTGGAGGTAATCCAAACAAGTCATCCTGGGATACATTAGGCAAGGAGATAAATAATGTCCAATACTCTCAAAATAAAAGATCGGCTGATCAAATATGCAAAAAGTGATCATTTGTTATATACCAATCCATACTGGTATGTTAGGAAGATAGCCAATCCATACCAAGTATAATATCAAAACTCCAAATCTCTAGGAGAACTAAATCAGCATAAATTCAAGTTCTCCAATAAGAATCAGACAAGAGGACCAGATTCAACTTCGTTATCAAAGAATCTCCAATGATCGTATTTACTTATAGCACATAATGTAGTGGTCTAGGTTGAATACCCAAGTGATAAGCAAAATATTATGAATCAAATCGTAGATTGGACCCATGGTCGAACAAATATTTGCATTCTTTCATAAACATGCATAATACCTTTGACCACTAATTCAGAAGTTTCAGAATCATATTCAGTGATAGCATACACTCTTACATGGGCTGATGATTTAGGAGGCAGTGACTCTTTCTTCTTGTTCAAAGGGCAAACTTTTATTTTATGATCCAACTTTCTACAAGCAAAATAGACTCCAATCACCCGAAAACACAAACTTGTTTCATAATTTAACTTGTAATTCACACATGATTAAGTCTTTGGTGGTGACTTTCCTTTTCAAATCCAAATGTCTTGACCCTCTTGTCATTACTTTCTGATTCATTTCCAATCATATTCTTATTGGTAAACTTGTCCTTATCATTCTTGTCACTGATCTCCAAAAATTCTTTTCATTGTTGCCAATAATAATCAGCCTCTACTTCCAATATAAGGTGGCAAAAGAAATCTTTTGATCATCAAAACAATTTTGTACATCAAATATCTTCTCTGTTTGCATCATTCATTTTTCTACCACCAATGAAATTAGGTCCACCATGCTTCCGCTGCGCCACTCTGATTCAATATCCCCGATTACCCCTTTCATCCCACTTAATTAATCAGAAACAATGAAATAGGAGGACCAAATGTCCTCATCATCCCAGATTCCTAAAATACATCAAAGAAAATTTCCACCAATCACTATAGTTCATTAGACCTCAATATATTTTGCACGTCAACATATCAAATATTTCAGTAATCCTCAAACAATGCTCTGATACCACCTCTGTCACGCCCCTCAAAATATCCATGATTTTTAAAATTTTCGTCACAGGCCAATCCAGGATCCAAACTAACGTTTGAGGACACTGAAAACATTCTATTCATATTCACATCCATAAAACCTGTGCAGTTTATAATCATATATCACATCACTCGATAATTCACATTTATGGCAACCCAAGCCAACTTGACAAACATGAACAACATTTATAAATCCACAAGCTAAATAAATTATACAATCAGAACTCCAACTATTCACCACAAGTTCATATCACCATAAATTAGACTTAACATTCTGAAATTCCAAATAAGAGAGATCTCCTAACACTTTGACACAGTATATCCATTTCGGTTCATCGACAACATTTCATTACATACAAGACATACTTATACAACAATATCGTAATAACCAACCAGACTTGCCCATTATTCTGAATAGCTATCCACTGCCTCAGCCCAAATCAAACATCTCGAAGAGTGACAAGCTGACCTGAAAGATTTATATAACAACGGAGTGAGCCAAAAACGGCTCAGCAAGTGACAAAGCATATTTAGAACAAAAGGAACGGTTTCAAACGAGTAAGGTATCATAATGCAAGGCAGAATACAAGAATTCTCAAGGATACCATCTCAATAGATACCAAATCATACGTATCATGTCATTCAAAACATATTTGATCCATAACGAATGGGGCATAGAGTAATTGGAACATATCAATGGCAGATAGGACATTTCAGAACATATCAGTTCATAGCATATGGAGCACAGAGTAATTGGAACATATCAATGGCAGATAGGACATTTCAGAACATATCAGTTCATAGCAAATGGAGCACAGAGTAATTGGAGCATATCAATGGCATATGAAATGTTCCGGAGCATATCAACGGCATATGGAACATTTCGAAGCATATCATCAGTGAATGAAGCATTTCAGAGCATATCGAAAACAAATATCGTACAGAAGCTCAAACGTCGTCTTTGACGTTGCAAACATATCAATCTTATCCAAAGCATGTACAGAATCACATAACCAAAGCTCTGGATATCATATCAAACATACAGAAGGTGTAGTGGGATCTCAGTCAGCAATATCCCACAAAGCGGGACCCCACAAAGCGGGCAAATAAGCGCATACCAGAATATCCCACAAAGCGGGACCCCACAAAGCGGGCAAATAAGCGCATACCAGAATATCCCACAAAGCGGGACCCCACAAAGCGGGCAAATCAGCGCATACCTTTTACCATTTCTGGCAAAGGTCCAGACAATCCCACACACCAGAGTACAAAAGGACAGTTTCAACAATAAGTAGCATATATCGGAAGCACACGCGGAACAACAAACGTACATGTGCCTTTACGAGTCAATCCGAAGTAAGCAATAATCTTTCACAAGTATATTCAGATTTGAAGGGAATTGAAAGC
The DNA here is from genome assembly GCF_036884655.1 of Musa acuminata AAA Group. Taxonomy (NCBI): domain Eukaryota; kingdom Viridiplantae; phylum Streptophyta; class Magnoliopsida; order Zingiberales; family Musaceae; genus Musa; species Musa acuminata. The sequence continues at coordinate 42,009,989 of NC_088345.1, forward strand.
AAGGGCACATATGGAATCCAAGCAATCACAAATAACTCAATTCAATAAGAAGATTTGATGAATTCAATGTCCAAAGGAATGAAACTGGAATAGGCACATATCGAAAGCAAATGCGGAACAATAGGATATACATGTGCCTATATGAGTCAATACGATATAGCATAAACGTTACACAACAGTTTTCAAGAATGCAATAATTTTAAGGACAAGAGTATACAAGAACTCAAAGCAGTAATATAAAGCTCAATTGAATAAGAAGGCTAAAGGATATCAATTTCCAAAGGAATGAAACCAGAATATGAGAAATCGACCAAAGCTCGATTTCTGGCAGAATACAGAAGGCACATTGAACAAATGATTCAAACTATCAATCGTGCTCCAATTTACTCAGAAATAATCATTGGATAATATTTTCAGATAAGACAGGCTTCATATGAATTGAACTGTCCAACAGAGAGAGTTACAAATAATTTGGTAAGCAAGAGTCATAGAACAAAATCTCTGTTGGCAGAATTCATAATGTCAGATTCAACAGATAACTGGGCAGGTGTTTGGATTTCAGATCTTTCAATCCATATATCAAAGAAAGGTCTACAAGTCTAGTTTCCAATGAAATCAGTTTTGAACAAATCAGAGTTACCACAAAGACTTATAGGCAGCTCGGTATCAAAAGGTCAGAATCTCAAAAGTTGCACAGATTCGAATCGTTACGTTTAAACAGGAGATATAACAAATGCAAGGCTAGAACAATTCAAAGTTCCTCATATTCAAAGCAAATGTAGAGATAAAAATGACAGTGAGGAAGATCAGGATACTTGCAATAAGACATATAAGAGCAATTATAGGAAAAACGATCAGGGAACTTGCAATAAGGCATATCATAGCAATTATAGGAGAAACGAACAGGGAACTTGCAATAAGGCATATCATAGCAATTATAGGAGAAACGAACAGGGAACTTGCAATAAGGCATATCATAGCAATTATAGGAGAAACGAACAGGGAACTTGCAATAAAAAGGATCGAAACAAGTGGGAAACTTGCCTTTCAAAGATTTCGATCCGAAGATCCAAGGAAGGTGCCAGCCCAAATCCTTCTACTTTTCCTCCGTGTCCTCTCTCTGTTTCGTTTTGTGCTCCCGTTTTCTTCCTTTCTTCGCAACTACATCACGTGTCGAACATCGAGGCACAGTCACCTGCTCTCTCTTACTCTCATTCCTTCTTTTTTTCTTTCCCAAACGCAGCTGCCACAGCCGCCGCCGCTGCCACAATCGCAGCCACGACCGCAACTGCGGTCACAACCACAGCCCCCTTCCACTGCACTATTTCCTTCTTCCCTTCTCTTGTTCCTACTCTTTCTCTTTCCCAAAAGCAGCTACTGCAGCTACTGCAGCCACCACCGCTGCCGCAGCTACCGCAGCCAACGTTGCAGCCGCAGCCGGAGTCGCAGCCACGGCCGCAGCCACCACACTCGCAGCCTCTTCTTCCTCCCCTGCTCATCTTCCTCTCCTTCTTCTCTTCCAACTGCAGCTGCCATCGCCGCAGCTGCCACCCCTTCTCCTCTTCCTCTCTTCTTCCTCTCCTTCCCTTTCTCTTCTTCTTCCTTTCCTTCTCTTCTTTCCCAGCCACAGCTGCAGCTGCCATCACCGCAGCCGCAGCCCCTTCTCCTCTTCCTCTCTTCTTCCTCTCCTTCCCTTTCTCTTCTTCTTCCTTTCCTTTTTCTCTTTCCCTGCCACAGCTGCAGCTGCCATCGCCGCAGCCGCAGCCCCTTCTCCTCTTCCTCTCTTCTTCCTCTCCTTCCCTTTCTCTCTTCTTCCTTTCCTTTTTCTCTTCCTCTTTCCCTGCCATAGCTGCAGCTGCCACAACCGCAGCCGCAGCTACTTCTTTCCCTTCTCCTCTTCCTTCTCCTTCCTTTCTTCTTCTTCTCTCCCCGCTGCAACTGCTGCAGTCGCGGCCGCAGCCACGGCCGCAACCTCTCCCTCCTCCCCTGCTCATCTTCCTCTTCTTCTTCTCTTCCAGCTGCAGCTGCCATCGCCGCAGCTGCAGCCCCTTCTTCCCCGGCGTCACACACACCCTCTCCTCTGTTTCCTCTGCAGGAAACAGAGGTATCACACCTCTTTCTCTTCCTCTTCTTCTTCTTCTCCTCTTCCCCTCTTCCCTTTTCCTCCCCAAGGCCACACATCTCCTCGCTGCAGCCTTGCCGCAGCTATCTTCTTCTTCTTCTTCTTCTTCTTCTTCTTCTTCTTCTTCTTCTTCCCTTTTCATCCTCAACGCCCCACACATCCTCTCCTCTGTTTCCACCTGCGGAAAACAGAGGTGCTGCAGCCCTGGCTGCTGCAGCTGCCTCTCTTTTCCCTCTTCTTCTCCTTCTCTTCTTCTCCTCTTCCCTTTTCCTCCCCAAAGCCACACACCTCCTCGCTGCAGCCTTGCCGCAGCTATCCTCCTCTCTTCTTCTTCTTCTTCTTCTTCTTCTTCTTCTCTTCTCCCTCTTCTTCCTCTCTTCTTCTCCCCACGCCCCACAGCTCCTCGCTGCAGCCCTCGCTGCAGCCACCTCCTCTTCTTCTTCTTCTTCTTCTTCTTCTTCTTCTCTTCTCCCTCTTCTTCCTCTCTTCTTCTACCACTCTCCTTCTTCTCCTCACGCCCCACCGCTCTCTCTGTTTCTGGAAGAAACAGAGTGCGTGGGAGGCGGTGGGATAATACCGAATTTTCGGTTTTCCCTTTTTTTTTTCTTTTTTTTTTGCAACTTAGCAGTTTAGTCCTTGTAATTTCTATATTTACATATAGGTCCTCCAATTTACATATAAATCTTTATTAATAATTTTTAAAAGCGAGGGATATTACAATCGCCATTGTCGGATCTCTCCGATGCCCACGAGGCCGACCGCGTACCGGACACGGCAAGCGCGCGCCGAAACCATCGGGACTTTCTCGAACGAACTCGGAATCGCTATTGCGGCCCCATTCCGGAAAGCTCTCTCCGAGCCCCACGAGACTGACAGCGTAGCGGTCACGGCAAATTCCGAGGCCCAAAACCATCGCCTCGGAGGCCGACGGGAGAGGTTTTGGCCGCTCGGGGCGCAAAAACGAGTGCAACAGGGGGTCACCCATCCTAGAACCACTGTATGTTTATGAAGAAATTTTTAGATGATGATTTCATTATTCTCCTGCTATATGTTAATGACATATTTATTGTTGGCCATAATGCTGGAAAAATTGAAAAGCTTAAAAGAGGGGCGCAAAAAGGAGTGCAACACGAGGACTTCCCAGGGGGTCACCCATCCTAGTACTACTCTCGCCCAAGCACGCTTAACTTCGGAGTTCTGATGGGATCCGGTGCTTTAGTGCTGGTATGATCGCACTCGTTTTGTGTGCGTCGTCCCTCGCCTTTGTACTCTCGAACGATCTCGGAATCGCCATTGTCGGATCTCTCCGATGCCCACGAGGCCGACCGCGTACCGGACACGGCAAGCGCGCGCCGAAACCATCGGGACTTTCTCGAACGAACTCGGAATCGCTATTGCGGCCCCATTCCGGAAAGCTCTCTCCGAGCCCCACGAGACTGACTGCGTAGCGGTCACGGCAAATTCCGAGGCCCAAAACCATCGCCTCGGAGGCCGACGGGAGAGGTTTTGGCCGCTCGGGGCGCAAAAACGAGTGCAACAGGGGGTCACCCATCCTAGAACCACTGTATGTTTATGAAGAAATTTTTAGATGATGATTTCATTATTCTCCTGCTATATGTTAATGACATATTTATTGTTGGCCATAATGCTGGAAAAATTGAAAAGCTTAAAAGAGGGGCGCAAAAAGGAGTGCAACACGAGGACTTCCCAGGGGGTCACCCATCCTAGTACTACTCTCGCCCAAGCACGCTTAACTTCGGAGTTCTGATGGGATCCGGTGCTTTAGTGCTGGTATGATCGCACTCGTTTTGTGTGCGTCGTCCCTCGCCTTTGTACTCTCGAACGATCTCGGAATCGCCATTGTCGGATCTCTCCGATGCCCACGAGGCCGACCGCGTACCGGACACGGCAAGCGCGCGCCGAAACCATCGGGACTTTCTCGAACGAACTCGGAATCGCTATTGCGGCCCCATTCCGGAAAGCTCTCTCCGAGCCCCACGAGACTGACTGCGTAGCGGTCACGGCAAATTCCGAGGCCCAAAACCATCGCCTCGGAGGCCGACGGGAGAGGTTTTGGCCGCTCGGGGCGCAAAAACGAGTGCAACAGGGGGTCACCCATCCTAGAACCACTGTATGTTTATGAAGAAATTTTTAGATGATGATTTCATTATTCTCCTGCTATATGTTAATGACATATTTATTGTTGGCCATAATGCTGGAAAAATTGAAAAGCTTAAAAGAGGGGCGCAAAAAGGAGTGCAACACGAGGACTTCCCAGGGGGTCACCCATCCTAGTACTACTCTCGCCCAAGCACGCTTAACTTCGGAGTTCTGATGGGATCCGGTGCTTTAGTGCTGGTATGATCGCACTCGTTTTGTGTGCGTCGTCCCTCGCCTTTGTACTCTCGAACGATCTCGGAATCGCCATTGTCGGATCTCTCCGATGCCCACGAGGCCGACCGCGTACCGGACACGGCAAGCGCGCGCCGAAACCATCGGGACTTTCTCGAACGAACTCGGAATCGCTATTGCGGCCCCATTCCGGAAAGCTCTCTCCGAGCCCCACGAGACTGACTGCGTAGCGGTCACGGCAAATTCCGAGGCCCAAAACCATCGCCTCGGAGGCCGACGGGAGAGGTTTTGGCCGCTCGGGGCGCAAAAACGAGTGCAACAGGGGGTCACCCATCCTAGAACCACTGTATGTTTATGAAGAAATTTTTAGATGATGATTTCATTATTCTCCTGCTATATGTTAATGACATATTTATTAACACGAGGACTTTTGGGGCGCAAAAAGGAGTGCAACACGAGGACTTCCCAAGGGGTCACCCATCCTAGTACTACTCTCGCCCAAGCACGCTTAACTTCGGAGTTCTGATGGGATCCGGTGCTTTAGTGCTGGTATGATCGCACTCGTTTTGTGTGCGTCGTCCCTCGCCTTTGTACTCTCGAACGATCTCGGAATCGCCATTGTCGGATCTCTCCGATGCCCACGAGGCCGACCGCGTACCGGACACGGCAAGCGCGCGCCGAAACCATCGGGACTTTCTCGAACGAACTCGGAATCGCTATTGCGGCCCCATTCCGGAAAGCTCTCTCCGAGCCCCACGAGACTGACTGCGTAGCGGTCACGGCAAATTCCGAGGCCCAAAACCATCGCCTCGGAGGCCGACGGGAGAGGTTTTGGCCGCTCGGGGCGCAAAAACGAGTGCAACAGGGGGTCACCCATCCTAGAACCACTGTATGTTTATGAAGAAATTTTTAGATGATGATTTCATTATTCTCCTGCTATATGTTAATGACATATTTATTGTTGGCCATAATGCTGGAAAAATTGAAAAGCTTAAAAGAGGGGCGCAAAAAGGAGTGCAACACGAGGACTTCCCAGGGGGTCACCCATCCTAGTACTACTCTCGCCCAAGCACGCTTAACTTCGGAGTTCTGATGGGATCCGGTGCTTTAGTGCTGGTATGATCGCACTCGTTTTGTGTGCGTCGTCCCTCGCCTTTGTACTCTCGAACGATCTCGGAATCGCCATTGTCGGATCTCTCCGATGCCCACGAGGCCGACCGCGTACCGGACACGGCAAGCGCGCGCCGAAACCATCGGGACTTTCTCGAACGAACTCGGAATCGCTATTGCGGCCCCATTCCGGAAAGCTCTCTCCGAGCCCCACGAGACTGACTGCGTAGCGGTCACGGCAAATTCCGAGGCCCAAAACCATCGCCTCGGAGGCCGACGGGAGAGGTTTTGGCCGCTCGGGGCGCAAAAACGAGTGCAACAGGGGGTCACCCATCCTAGAACCACTGTATGTTTATGAAGAAATTTTTAGATGATGATTTCATTATTCTCCTGCTATATGTTAATGACATATTTATTAACACGAGGACTTTTGGGGCGCAAAAAGGAGTGCAACACGAGGACTTCCCAAGGGGTCACCCATCCTAGTACTACTCTCGCCCAAGCACGCTTAACTTCGGAGTTCTGATGGGATCCGGTGCTTTAGTGCTGGTATGATCGCACTCGTTTTGTGTGCGTCGTCCCTCGCCTTTGTACTCTCGAACGATCTCGGAATCGCCATTGTCGGATCTCTCCGATGCCCACGAGGCCGACCGCGTACCGGACACGGCAAGCGCGCGCCGAAACCATCGGGACTTTCTCGAACGAACTCGGAATCGCTATTGCGGCCCCATTCCGGAAAGCTCTCTCCGAGCCCCACGAGACTGACTGCGTAGCGGTCACGGCAAATTCCGAGGCCCAAAACCATCGCCTCGGAGGCCGACGGGAGAGGTTTTGGCCGCTCGGGGCGCAAAAACGAGTGCAACAGGGGGTCACCCATCCTAGAACCACTGTATGTTTATGAAGAAATTTTTAGATGATGATTTCATTATTCTCCTGCTATATGTTAATGACATATTTATTGTTGGCCATAATGCTGGAAAAATTGAAAAGCTTAAAAGAGGGGCGCAAAAAGGAGTGCAACACGAGGACTTCCCAGGGGGTCACCCATCCTAGTACTACTCTCGCCCAAGCACGCTTAACTTCGGAGTTCTGATGGGATCCGGTGCTTTAGTGCTGGTATGATCGCACTCGTTTTGTGTGCGTCGTCCCTCGCCTTTGTACTCTCGAACGATCTCGGAATCGCCATTGTCGGATCTCTCCGATGCCCACGAGGCCGACCGCGTACCGGACACGGCAAGCGCGCGCCGAAACCATCGGGACTTTCTCGAACGAACTCGGAATCGCTATTGCGGCCCCATTCCGGAAAGCTCTCTCCGAGCCCCACGAGACTGACTGCGTAGCGGTCACGGCAAATTCCGAGGCCCAAAACCATCGCCTCGGAGGCCGACGGGAGAGGTTTTGGCCGCTCGGGGCGCAAAAACGAGTGCAACAGGGGGTCACCCATCCTAGAACCACTGTATGTTTATGAAGAAATTTTTAGATGATGATTTCATTATTCTCCTGCTATATGTTAATGACATATTTATTGTTGGCCATAATGCTGGAAAAATTGAAAAGCTTAAAAGAGGGGCGCAAAAAGGAGTGCAACACGAGGACTTCCCAGGGGGTCACCCATCCTAGTACTACTCTCACCCAAGCACACTTAACTTCGGAGTTCTGATGGGATCCGGTGCTTTAGTGCTGGTATGATCGCACTCGTTTTGTTTGCGTCGTCCCTCGCCTTTGTACTCTCGAACGATCTCGGAATCGCCATTGTCGGATCTCTCCGATGCCCACGAGGCCGACCGCGTACCGGACACGGCAAGCGCGCGCCGAAACCATCGGGACTTTCTCGAACGAACTCGGAATCGCTATTGCGGCCCCATTCCGGAAAGCTCTCTCCGAGCCCCACGAGACTGACTGCGTAGCGGTCACGGCAAATTCCGAGGCCCAAAACCATCGCCTCGGAGGCCGACGGGAGAGGTTTTGGCCGCTCGGGGCGCAAAAACGAGTGCAACAGGGGGTCACCCATCCTAGAACCACTGTATGTTTATGAAGAAATTTTTAGATGATGATTTCATTATTCTCCTGCTATATGTTAATGACATATTTATTGTTGGCCATAATGCTGGAAAAATTGAAAAGCTTAAAAGAGGGGCGCAAAAAGGAGTGCAACACGAGGACTTCCCAGGGGGTCACCCATCCTAGTACTACTCTCGCCCAAGCACGCTTAACTTCGGAGTTCTGATGGGATCCGGTGCTTTAGTGCTGGTATGATCGCACTCGTTTTGTGTGCGTCGTCCCTCGCCTTTGTACTCTCGAACGATCTCGGAATCGCCATTGTCGGATCTCTCCGATGCCCACGAGGCCGACCGCGTACCGGACACGGCAAGCGCGCGCCGAAACCATCGGGACTTTCTCGAACGAACTCGGAATCGCTATTGCGGCCCCATTCCGGAAAGCTCTCTCCGAGCCCCACGAGACTGACTGCGTAGCGGTCACGGCAAATTCCGAGGCCCAAAACCATCGCCTCGGAGGCCGACGGGAGAGGTTTTGGCCGCTCGGGGCGCAAAAACGAGTGCAACAGGGGGTCACCCATCCTAGAACCACTGTATGTTTATGAAGAAATTTTTAGATGATGATTTCATTATTCTCCTGCTATATGTTAATGACATATTTATTGTTGGCCATAATGCTGGAAAAATTGAAAAGCTTAAAAGAGGGGCGCAAAAAGGAGTGCAACACGAGGACTTCCCAGGGGGTCACCCATCCTAGTACTACTCTCGCCCAAGCACGCTTAACTTCGGAGTTCTGATGGGATCCGGTGCTTTAGTGCTGGTATGATCGCACTCGTTTTGTGTGCGTCGTCCCTCGCCTTTGTACTCTCGAACGATCTCGGAATCGCCATTGTCGGATCTCTCCGATGCCCACGAGGCCGACCGCGTACCGGACACGGCAAGCGCGCGCCGAAACCATCGGGACTTTCTCGAACGAACTCGGAATCGCTATTGCGGCCCCATTCCGGAAAGCTCTCTCCGAGCCCCACGAGACTGACTGCGTAGCGGTCACGGCAAATTCCGAGGCCCAAAACCATCGCCTCGGAGGCCGACGGGAGAGGTTTTGGCCGCTCGGGGCGCAAAAACGAGTGCAACAGGGGGTCACCCATCCTAGAACCACTGTATGTTTATGAAGAAATTTTTAGATGATGATTTCATTGTTCTCCTGCTATATGTTAATGACATATTTATTAACACGAGGACTTTTGGGGCGCAAAAAGGAGTGCAACACGAGGACTTCCCAAGGGGTCACCCATCCTAGTACTACTCTCGCCCAAGCACGCTTAACTTCGGAGTTCTGATGGGATCCGGTGCTTTAGTGTTGGTATGATCGCACTCGTTTTGTGTGCGTCGTCCCTCGCCTTTGTACTCTCGAACGATCTCGGAATCGCCATTGTCGGATCTCTCCGATGCCCACGAGGCCGACCGCGTACCGGACACGGCAAGCGCGCGCCGAAACCATCGGGACTTTCTCGAACGAACTCGGAATCGCTATTGCGGCCCCATTCCGGAAAGCTCTCTCCGAGCCCCACGAGACTGACTGCGTAGCGGTCACGGCAAATTCCGAGGCCCAAAACCATCGCCTCGGAGGCCGACGGGAGAGGTTTTGGCCGCTCGGGGCGCAAAAACGAGTGCAACAGGGGGTCACCCATCCTAGAACCACTGTATGTTTATGAAGAAATTTTTAGATGATGATTTCATTATTCTCCTGCTATATGTTAATGACATATTTATTGTTGGCCATAATGCTGGAAAAATTGAAAAGCTTAAAAGAGGGGCGCAAAAAGGAGTGCAACACGAGGACTTCCCAGGGGGTCACCCATCCTAGTACTACTCTCGCCCAAGCACGCTTAACTTCGGAGTTCTGATGGGATCCGGTGCTTTAGTGCTGGTATGATCGCACTCGTTTTGTGTGCGTCGTCCCTCGCCTTTGTACTCTCGAACGATCTCGGAATCGCCATTGTCGGATCTCTCCGATGCCCACGAGGCCGACCGCGTACCGGACACGGCAAGCGCGCGCCGAAACCATCGGGACTTTCTCGAACGAACTCGGAATCGCTATTGCGGCCCCATTCCGGAAAGCTCTCTCCGAGCCCCACGAGACTGACTGCGTAGCGGTCACGGCAAATTCCGAGGCCCAAAACCATCGCCTCGGAGGCCGACGGGAGAGGTTTTGGCCGCTCGGGGCGCAAAAACGAGTGCAACAGGGGGTCACCCATCCTAGAACCACTGTATGTTTATGAAGAAATTTTTAGATGATGATTTCATTATTCTCCTGCTATATGTTAATGACATATTTATTGTTGGCCATAATGCTGGAAAAATTGAAAAGCTTAAAAGAGGGGCGCAAAAAGGAGTGCAACACGAGGACTTCCCAGGGGGTCACCCATCCTAGTACTACTCTCGCCCAAGCACGCTTAACTTCGGAGTTCTGATGGGATCCGGTGCTTTAGTGCTGGTATGATCGCACTCGTTTTGTGTGCGTCGTCCCTCGCCTTTGTACTCTCGAACGATCTCGGAATCGCCATTGTCGGATCTCTCCGATGCCCACGAGGCCGACCGCGTACCGGACACGGCAAGCGCGCGCCGAAACCATCGGGACTTTCTCGAACGAACTCGGAATCGCTATTGCGGCCCCATTCCGGAAAGCTCTCTCCGAGCCCCACGAGACTGACTGCGTAGCGGTCACGGCAAATTCCGAGGCCCAAAACCATCGCCTCGGAGGCCGACGGGAGAGGTTTTGGCCGCTCGGGGCGCAAAAACGAGTGCAACAGGGGGTCACCCATCCTAGAACCACTGTATGTTTATGAAGAAATTTTTAGATGATGATTTCATTATTCTCCTGCTATATGTTAATGACATATTTATTAACACGAGGACTTTTGGGGCGCAAAAAGGAGTGCAACACGAGGACTTCCCAAGGGGTCACCCATCCTAGTACTACTCTCGCCCAAGCACGCTTAACTTCGGAGTTCTGATGGGATCCGGTGCTTTAGTGCTGGTATGATCGCACTCGTTTTGTGTGCGTCGTCCCTCGCCTTTGTACTCTCGAACGATCTCGGAATCGCCATTGTCGGATCTCTCCGATGCCCACGAGGCCGACCGCGTACCGGACACGGCAAGCGCGCGCCGAAACCATCGGGACTTTCTCGAACGAACTCGGAATCGCTATTGCGGCCCCATTCCGGAAAGCTCTCTCCGAGCCCCACGAGACTGACAGCGTAGCGGTCACGGCAAATTCCGAGGCCCAAAACCATCGCCTCGGAGGCCGACGGGAGAGGTTTTGGCCGCTCGGGGCGCAAAAACGAGTGCAACAGGGGGTCACCCATCCTAGAACCACTGTATGTTTATGAAGAAATTTTTAGATGATGATTTCATTATTCTCCTGCTATATGTTAATGACATATTTATTGTTGGCCATAATGCTGGAAAAATTGAAAAGCTTAAAAGAGGGGCGCAAAAAGGAGTGCAACACGAGGACTTCCCAGGGGGTCACCCATCCTAGTACTACTCTCGCCCAAGCACGCTTAACTTCGGAGTTCTGATGGGATCCGGTGCTTTAGTGCTGGTATGATCGCACTCGTTTTGTGTGCGTCGTCCCTCGCCTTTGTACTCTCGAACGATCTCGGAATCGCCATTGTCGGATCTCTCCGATGCCCACGAGGCCGACCGCGTACCGGACACGGCAAGCGCGCGCCGAAACCATCGGGACTTTCTCGAACGAACTCGGAATCGCTATTGCGGCCCCATTCCGGAAAGCTCTCTCCGAGCCCCACGAGACTGACTGCGTAGCGGTCACGGCAAATTCCGAGGCCCAAAACCATCGCCTCGGAGGCCGACGGGAGAGGTTTTGGCCGCTCGGGGCGCAAAAACGAGTGCAACAGGGGGTCACCCATCCTAGAACCACTGTATGTTTATGAAGAAATTTTTAGATGATGATTTCATTATTCTCCTGCTATATGTTAATGACATATTTATTGTTGGCCATAATGCTGGAAAAATTGAAAAGCTTAAAAGAGGGGCGCAAAAAGGAGTGCAACACGAGGACTTCCCAGGGGGTCACCCATCCTAGTACTACTCTCGCCCAAGCACGCTTAACTTCGGAGTTCTGATGGGATCCGGTGCTTTAGTGCTGGTATGATCGCACTCGTTTTGTGTGCGTCGTCCCTCGCCTTTGTACTCTCGAACGATCTCGGAATCGCCATTGTCGGATCTCTCCGATGCCCACGAGGCCGACCGCGTACCGGACACGGCAAGCGCGCGCCGAAACCATCGGGACTTTCTCGAACGAACTCGGAATCGCTATTGCGGCCCCATTCCGGAAAGCTCTCTCCGAGCCCCACGAGACTGACTGCGTAGCGGTCACGGCAAATTCCGAGGCCCAAAACCATCGCCTCGGAGGCCGACGGGAGAGGTTTTGGCCGCTCGGGGCGCAAAAACGAGTGCAACAGGGGGTCACCCATCCTAGAACCACTGTATGTTTATGAAGAAATTTTTAGATGATGATTTCATTATTCTCCTGCTATATGTTAATGACATATTTATTGTTGGCCATAATGCTGGAAAAATTGAAAAGCTTAAAAGAGGGGCGCAAAAAGGAGTGCAACACGAGGACTTCCCAGGGGGTCACCCATCCTAGTACTACTCTCGCCCAAGCACGCTTAACTTCGGAGTTCTGATGGGATCCGGTGCTTTAGTGCTGGTATGATCGCACTCGTTTTGTGTGCGTCGTCCCTCGCCTTTGTACTCTCGAACGATCTCGGAATCGCCATTGTCGGATCTCTCCGATGCCCACGAGGCCGACCGCGTACCGGACACGGCAAGCGCGCGCCGAAACCATCGGGACTTTCTCGAACGAACTCGGAATCGCTATTGCGGCCCCATTCCGGAAAGCTCTCTCCGAGCCCCACGAGACTGACTGCGTAGCGGTCACGGCAAATTCCGAGGCCCAAAACCATCGCCTCGGAGGCCGACGGGAGAGGTTTTGGCCGCTCGGGGCGCAAAAACGAGTGCAACAGGGGGTCACCCATCCTAGAACCACTGTATGTTTATGAAGAAATTTTTAGATGATGATTTCATTATTCTCCTGCTATATGTTAATGACATATTTATTAACACGAGGACTTTTGGGGCGCAAAAAGGAGTGCAACACGAGGACTTCCCAAGGGGTCACCCATCCTAGTACTACTCTCGCCCAAGCACGCTTAACTTCGGAGTTCTGATGGGATCCGGTGCTTTAGTGCTGGTATGATCGCACTCATTTTGTGTGCGTCGTCCCTCGCCTTTGTACTCTCGAACGATCTCGGAATCGCCATTGTCGGATCTCTCCGATGCCCACGAGGCCGACCGCGTACCGGACACGGCAAGCGCGCGCCGAAACCATCGGGACTTTCTCGAACGAACTCGGAATCGCTATTGCGGCCCCATTCCGGAAAGCTCTCTCCGAGCCCCACGAGACTGACTGCGTAGCGGTCACGGCAAATTCCGAGGCCCAAAACCATCGCCTCGGAGGCCGACGGGAGAGGTTTTGGCCGCTCGGGGCGCAAAAACGAGTGCAACAGGGGGTCACCCATCCTAGAACCACTGTATGTTTATGAAGAAATTTTTAGATGATGATTTCATTATTCTCCTGCTATATGTTAATGACATATTTATTGTTGGCCATAATGCTGGAAAAATTGAAAAGCTTAAAAGAGGGGCGCAAAAAGGAGTGCAACACGAGGACTTCCCAGGGGGTCACCCATCCTAGTACTACTCTCGCCCAAGCACGCTTAACTTCGGAGTTCTGATGGGATCCGGTGCTTTAGTGCTGGTATGATCGCACTCGTTTTGTGTGCGTCGTCCCTCGCCTTTGTACTCTCGAACGATCTCGGAATCGCCATTGTCGGATCTCTCCGATGCCCACGAGGCCGACCGCGTACCGGACACGGCAAGCGCGCGCCGAAACCATCGGGACTTTCTCGAACGAACTCGGAATCGCTATTGCGGCCCCATTCCGGAAAGCTCTCTCCGAGCCCCACGAGACTGACTGCGTAGCGGTCACGGCAAATTCCGAGGCCCAAAACCATCGCCTCGGAGGCCGACGGGAGAGGTTTTGGCCGCTCGGGGCGCAAAAACGAGTGCAACAGGGGGTCACCCATCCTAGAACCACTGTATGTTTATGAAGAAATTTTTAGATGATGATTTCATTATTCTCCTGCTATATGTTAATGACATATTTATTAACACGAGGACTTTTGGGGCGCAAAAAGGAGTGCAACACGAGGACTTCCCAAGGGGTCACCCATCCTAGTACTACTCTCGCCCAAGCACGCTTAACTTCGGAGTTCTGATGGGATCCGGTGCTTTAGTGCTGGTATGATCGCACTCGTTTTGTGTGCGTCGTCCCTCGCCTTTGTACTCTCGAACGATCTCGGAATCGCCATTGTCGGATCTCTCCGATGCCCACGAGGCCGACCGCGTACCGGACACGGCAAGCGCGCGCCGAAACCATCGGGACTTTCTCGAACGAACTCGGAATCGCTATTGCGGCCCCATTCCGGAAAGCTCTCTCCGAGCCCCACGAGACTGACTGCGTAGCGGTCACGGCAAATTCCGAGGCCCAAAACCATCGCCTCGGAGGCCGACGGGAGAGGTTTTGGCCGCTCGGGGCGCAAAAACGAGTGCAACAGGGGGTCACCCATCCTAGAACCACTGTATGTTTATGAAGAAATTTTTAGATGATGATTTCATTATTCTCCTGCTATATGTTAATGACATATTTATTGTTGGCCATAATGCTGGAAAAATTGAAAAGCTTAAAAGAGGGGCGCAAAAAGGAGTGCAACACGAGGACTTCCCAGGGGGTCACCCATCCTAGTACTACTCTCGCCCAAGCACGCTTAACTTCGGAGTTCTGATGGGATCCGGTGCTTTAGTGCTGGTATGATCGCACTCGTTTTGTGTGCGTCGTCCCTCGCCTTTGTACTCTCGAACGATCTCGGAATCGCCATTGTCGGATCTCTCCGATGCCCACGAGGCCGACCGCGTACCGGACACGGCAAGCGCGCGCCGAAACCATCGGGACTTTCTCGAACGAACTCGGAATCGCTATTGCGGCCCCATTCCGGAAAGCTCTCTCCGAGCCCCACGAGACTGACTGCGTAGCGGTCACGGCAAATTCCGAGGCCCAAAACCATCGCCTCGGAGGCCGACGGGAGAGGTTTTGGCCGCTCGGGGCGCAAAAACGAGTGCAACAGGGGGTCACCCATCCTAGAACCACTGTATGTTTATGAAGAAATTTTTAGATGATGATTTCATTATTCTCCTGCTATATGTTAATGACATATTTATTGTTGGCCATAATGCTGGAAAAATTGAAAAGCTTAAAAGAGGGGCGCAAAAAGGAGTGCAACACGAGGACTTCCCAGGGGGTCACCCATCCTAGTACTACTCTCACCCAAGCACACTTAACTTCGGAGTTCTGATGGGATCCGGTGCTTTAGTGCTGGTATGATCGCACTCGTTTTGTTTGCGTCGTCCCTCGCCTTTGTACTCTCGAACGATCTCGGAATCGCCATTGTCGGATCTCTCCGATGCCCACGAGGCCGACCGCGTACCGGACACGGCAAGCGCGCGCCGAAACCATCGGGACTTTCTCGAACGAACTCGGAATCGCTATTGCGGCCCCATTCCGGAAAGCTCTCTCCGAGCCCCACGAGACTGACTGCGTAGCGGTCACGGCAAATTCCGAGGCCCAAAACCATCGCCTCGGAGGCCGACGGGAGAGGTTTTGGCCGCTCGGGGCGCAAAAACGAGTGCAACAGGGGGTCACCCATCCTAGAACCACTGTATGTTTATGAAGAAATTTTTAGATGATGATTTCATTATTCTCCTGCTATATGTTAATGACATATTTATTGTTGGCCATAATGCTGGAAAAATTGAAAAGCTTAAAAGAGGGGCGCAAAAAGGAGTGCAACACGAGGACTTCCCAGGGGGTCACCCATCCTAGTACTACTCTCGCCCAAGCACGCTTAACTTCGGAGTTCTGATGGGATCCGGTGCTTTAGTGCTGGTATGATCGCACTCGTTTTGTGTGCGTCGTCCCTCGCCTTTGTACTCTCGAACGATCTCGGAATCGCCATTGTCGGATCTCTCCGATGCCCACGAGGCCGACCGCGTACCGGACACGGCAAGCGCGCGCCGAAACCATCGGGACTTTCTCGAACGAACTCGGAATCGCTATTGCGGCCCCATTCCGGAAAGCTCTCTCCGAGCCCCACGAGACTGACTGCGTAGCGGTCACGGCAAATTCCGAGGCCCAAAACCATCGCCTCGGAGGCCGACGGGAGAGGTTTTGGCCGCTCGGGGCGCAAAAACGAGTGCAACAGGGGGTCACCCATCCTAGAACCACTGTATGTTTATGAAGAAATTTTTAGATGATGATTTCATTATTCTCCTGCTATATGTTAATGACATATTTATTGTTGGCCATAATGCTGGAAAAATTGAAAAGCTTAAAAGAGGGGCGCAAAAAGGAGTGCAACACGAGGACTTCCCAGGGGGTCACCCATCCTAGTACTACTCTCGCCCAAGCACGCTTAACTTCGGAGTTCTGATGGGATCCGGTGCTTTAGTGCTGGTATGATCGCACTCGTTTTGTGTGCGTCGTCCCTCGCCTTTGTACTCTCGAACGATCTCGGAATCGCCATTGTCGGATCTCTCCGATGCCCACGAGGCCGACCGCGTACCGGACACGGCAAGCGCGCGCCGAAACCATCGGGACTTTCTCGAACGAACTCGGAATCGCTATTGCGGCCCCATTCCGGAAAGCTCTCTCCGAGCCCCACGAGACTGACTGCGTAGCGGTCACGGCAAATTCCGAGGCCCAAAACCATCGCCTCGGAGGCCGACGGGAGAGGTTTTGGCCGCTCGGGGCGCAAAAACGAGTGCAACAGGGGGTCACCCATCCTAGAACCACTGTATGTTTATGAAGAAATTTTTAGATGATGATTTCATTGTTCTCCTGCTATATGTTAATGACATATTTATTAACACGAGGACTTTTGGGGCGCAAAAAGGAGTGCAACACGAGGACTTCCCAAGGGGTCACCCATCCTAGTACTACTCTCGCCCAAGCACGCTTAACTTCGGAGTTCTGATGGGATCCGGTGCTTTAGTGTTGGTATGATCGCACTCGTTTTGTGTGCGTCGTCCCTCGCCTTTGTACTCTCGAACGATCTCGGAATCGCCATTGTCGGATCTCTCCGATGCCCACGAGGCCGACCGCGTACCGGACACGGCAAGCGCGCGCCGAAACCATCGGGACTTTCTCGAACGAACTCGGAATCGCTATTGCGGCCCCATTCCGGAAAGCTCTCTCCGAGCCCCACGAGACTGACTGCGTAGCGGTCACGGCAAATTCCGAGGCCCAAAACCATCGCCTCGGAGGCCGACGGGAGAGGTTTTGGCCGCTCGGGGCGCAAAAACGAGTGCAACAGGGGGTCACCCATCCTAGAACCACTGTATGTTTATGAAGAAATTTTTAGATGATGATTTCATTATTCTCCTGCTATATGTTAATGACATATTTATTGTTGGCCATAATGCTGGAAAAATTGAAAAGCTTAAAAGAGGGGCGCAAAAAGGAGTGCAACACGAGGACTTCCCAGGGGGTCACCCATCCTAGTACTACTCTCGCCCAAGCACGCTTAACTTCGGAGTTCTGATGGGATCCGGTGCTTTAGTGCTGGTATGATCGCACTCGTTTTGTGTGCGTCGTCCCTCGCCTTTGTACTCTCGAACGATCTCGGAATCGCCATTGTCGGATCTCTCCGATGCCCACGAGGCCGACCGCGTACCGGACACGGCAAGCGCGCGCCGAAACCATCGGGACTTTCTCGAACGAACTCGGAATCGCTATTGCGGCCCCATTCCGGAAAGCTCTCTCCGAGCCCCACGAGACTGACTGCGTAGCGGTCACGGCAAATTCCGAGGCCCAAAACCATCGCCTCGGAGGCCGACGGGAGAGGTTTTGGCCGCTCGGGGCGCAAAAACGAGTGCAACAGGGGGTCACCCATCCTAGAACCACTGTATGTTTATGAAGAAATTTTTAGATGATGATTTCATTATTCTCCTGCTATATGTTAATGACATATTTATTGTTGGCCATAATGCTGGAAAAATTGAAAAGCTTAAAAGAGGGGCGCAAAAAGGAGTGCAACACGAGGACTTCCCAGGGGGTCACCCATCCTAGTACTACTCTCCCCCAAGCACACTTAACTTCGGAGTTCTGATGGGATCCGGTGCTTTAGTGCTGGTATGATCGCACTCGTTTTGTTTGCGTCGTCCCTCGCCTTTGTACTCTCGAACGATCTCGGAATCGCCATTGTCGGATCTCTCCGATGCCCACGAGGCCGACCGCGTACCGGACACGGCAAGCGCGCGCCGAAACCATCGGGACTTTCTCGAACGAACTCGGAATCGCTATTGCGGCCCCATTCCGGAAAGCTCTCTCCGAGCCCCACGAGACTGACTGCGTAGCGGTCACGGCAAATTCCGAGGCCCAAAACCATCGCCTCGGAGGCCGACGGGAGAGGTTTTGGCCGCTCGGGGCGCAAAAACGAGTGCAACAGGGGGTCACCCATCCTAGAACCACTGTATGTTTATGAAGAAATTTTTAGATGATGATTTCATTATTCTCCTGCTATATGTTAATGACATATTTATTAACACGAGGACTTTTGGGGCGCAAAAAGGAGTGCAACACGAGGACTTCCCAAGGGGTCACCCATCCTAGTACTACTCTCGCCCAAGCACGCTTAACTTCGGAGTTCTGATGGGATCCGGTGCTTTAGTGCTGGTATGATCGCACTCGTTTTGTGTGCGTCGTCCCTCGCCTTTGTACTCTCGAACGATCTCGGAATCGCCATTGTCGGATCTCTCCGATGCCCACGAGGCCGACCGCGTACCGGACACGGCAAGCGCGCGCCGAAACCATCGGGACTTTCTCGAACGAACTCGGAATCGCTATTGCGGCCCCATTCCGGAAAGCTCTCTCCGAGCCCCACGAGACTGACTGCGTAGCGGTCACGGCAAATTCCGAGGCCCAAAACCATCGCCTCGGAGGCCGACGGGAGAGGTTTTGGCCGCTCGGGGCGCAAAAACGAGTGCAACAGGGGGTCACCCATCCTAGAACCACTGTATGTTTATGAAGAAATTTTTAGATGATGATTTCATTATTCTCCTGCTATATGTTAATGACATATTTATTGTTGGCCATAATGCTGGAAAAATTGAAAAGCTTAAAAGAGGGGCGCAAAAAGGAGTGCAACACGAGGACTTCCCAGGGGGTCACCCATCCTAGTACTACTCTCGCCCAAGCACGCTTAACTTCGGAGTTCTGATGGGATCCGGTGCTTTAGTGCTGGTATGATCGCACTCGTTTTGTGTGCGTCGTCCCTCGCCTTTGTACTCTCGAACGATCTCGGAATCGCCATTGTCGGATCTCTCCGATGCCCACGAGGCCGACCGCGTACCGGACACGGCAAGCGCGCGCCGAAACCATTGGGACTTTCTCGAACGAACTCGGAATCGCTATTGCGGCCCCATTCCGGAAAGCTCTCTCCGAGCCCCACGAGACTGACTGCGTAGCGGTCACGGCAAATTCCGAGGCCCAAAACCATCGCCTCGGAGGCCGACGGGAGAGGTTTTGGCCGCTCGGGGCGCAAAAACGAGTGAACAGGGGGTCACCCATCCTAGAACCACTGTATGTTTATGAAGAAATTTTTAGATGATGATTTCATTATTCTCCTGCTATATGTTAATGACATATTTATTAACACGAGGACTTTTGGGGCGCAAAAAGGAGTGCAACACGAGGACTTCCCAAGGGGTCACCCATCCTAGTACTACTCTCGCCCAAGCACGCTTAACTTCGGAGTTCTGATGGGATCCGGTGCTTTAGTGCTGGTATGATCGCACTCGTTTTGTGTGCGTCGTCCCTCGCCTTTGTACTCTCGAACGATCTCGGAATCGCCATTGTCGGATCTCTCCGATGCCCACGAGGCCGACCGCGTACCGGACACGGCAAGCGCGCGCCGAAACCATCGGGACTTTCTCGAACGAACTCGGAATCGCTATTGCGGCCCCATTCCGGAAAGCTCTCTCCGAGCCCCACGAGACTGACTGCGTAGCGGTCACGGCAAATTCCGAGGCCCAAAACCATCGCCTCGGAGGCCGACGGGAGAGGTTTTGGCCGCTCGGGGCGCAAAAACGAGTGCAACAGGGGGTCACCCATCCTAGAACCACTGTATGTTTATGAAGAAATTTTTAGATGATGATTTCATTATTCTCCTGCTATATGTTAATGACATATTTATTGTTGGCCATAATGCTGGAAAAATTGAAAAGCTTAAAAGAGGGGCGCAAAAAGGAGTGCAACACGAGGACTTCCCAGGGGGTCACCCATCCTAGTACTACTCTCGCCCAAGCACGCTTAACTTCGGAGTTCTGATGGGATCCGGTGCTTTAGTGCTGGTATGATCGCACTCGTTTTGTGTGCGTCGTCCCTCGCCTTTGTACTCTCGAACGATCTCGGAATCGCCATTGTCGGATCTCTCCGATGCCTACGAGGCCGACCGCGTACCGGACACGGCAAGCGCGCGCCGAAACCATCGGGACTTTCTCGAACGAACTCGGAATCGCTATTGCGGCCCCATTCCGGAAAGCTCTCTCCGAGCCCCACGAGACTGACTGCGTAGCGGTCACGGCAAATTCCGAGGCCCAAAACCATCGCCTCGGAGGCCGACGGGAGAGGTTTTGGCCGCTCGGGGCGCAAAAACGAGTGCAACAGGGGGTCACCCATCCTAGAACCACTGTATGTTTATGAAGAAATTTTTAGATGATGATTTCTTTATTCTCCTGCTATATGTTAATGACATATTTATTAACACGAGGACTTTTGGGGCGCAAAAAGGAGTGCAACACGAGGACTTCCCAGGGGGTAACCCATCCTAGTACTACTCTCGCCCAAGCACGCTTAACTTCGGAGTTCTGATGGGATCCGGTGCTTTAGTGCTGGTATGATCGCACTCGTTTTGTGTGCGTCGTCCCTCGCCTTTGTACTCTCGAACGATCTCGGAATCGCCATTGTCGGATCTCTCCGATGCCCACGAGGCCGACCGCGTACCGGACACGGCAAGCGCGCGCCGAAACCATCGGGACTTTCTCGAACGAACTCGGAATCGCTATTGCGGCCCCATTCCGGAAAGCTCTCTCCGAGCCCCACGAGACTGACTGCGTAGCAGTCACGGCAAATTCCGAGGCCCAAAACCATCGCCTCGGAGGCCGACGGGAGAGGTTTTGGCCGCTCGGGGCGCAAAAACGAGTGCAACAGGGGGTCACCCATCCTAGAACCACTGTATGTTTATGAAGAAATTTTTAGATGATGATTTCATTATTCTCCTGCTATATGTTAATGACATATTTATTGTTGGCCATAATGCTGGAAAAATTGAAAAGCTTAAAAGAGGGGCGCAAAAAGGAGTGCAACACGAGGACTTCCCAGGGGGTAACCCATCCTAGTACTACTCTCGCCCAAGCACGCTTAACTTCGGAGTTCTGATGGGATCCGGTGCTTTAGTGCTGGTATGATCGCACTCGTTTTGTGTGCGTCGTCCCTCCCCTTTGTACTCTCGAACGATCTCGGAATCGCCATTGTCGGATCTCTCCGATGCCCACGAGGCCGACCGCGTACCGGACACGGCAAGCGCGCGCCGAAACCATCGGGACTTTCTCGAACGAACTCGGAATCGCTATTGCGGCCCCATTCCGGAAAGCTCTCTCCGAGCCCCACGAGACTGACTGCGTAGCGGTCACGGCAAATTCCGAGGCCCAAAACCATCGCCTCGGAGGCCGACGGGAGAGGTTTTGGCCGCTCGGGGCGCAAAAACGAGTGCAACAGGGGGTCACCCATCCTAGAACCACTGTATGTTTATGAAGAAATTTTTAGATGATGATTTCATTATTCTCCTGCTATATGTTAATGACATATTTATTAACACGAGGACTTTTGGGGCGCAAAAAGGAGTGCAACACGAGGACTTCCCAAGGGGTAACCCATCCTAGTACTACTCTCGCCCAAGCACGCTTAACTTCGGAGTTCTGATGGGATCCGGTGCTTTAGTGCTGGTATGATCGCACTCGTTTTGTGTGCGTCGTCCCTCGCCTTTGTACTCTCGAACGATCTCGGAATCGCCATTGTCGGATCTCTCCGATGCCCACGAGGCCGACCGCGTACCGGACACGGCAAGCGCGCGCCGAAACCATCGGGACTTTCTCGAACGAACTCGGAATCGCTATTGCGGCCCCATTCCGGAAAGCTCTCTCCGAGCCCCACGAGACTGACTGCGTAGCGGTCACGGCAAATTCCGAGGCCCAAAACCATCGCCTCGGAGGCCGACGGGAGAGGTTTTGGCCGCTCGGGGCGCAAAAACGAGTGCAACAGGGGGTCACCCATCCTAGAACCACTGTATGTTTATGAAGAAATTTTTAGATGATGATTTCATTATTCTCCTGCTATATGTTAATGACATATTTATTGTTGGCCATAATGCTGGAAAAATTGAAAAGCTTAAAAGAGGGGCGCAAAAAGGAGTGCAACACGAGGACTTCCCAGGGGGTCACCCATCCTAGTACTACTCTCGCCCAAGCACGCTTAACTTCGGAGTTCTGATGGGATCCGGTGCTTTAGTGCTGGTATGATCGCACTCGTTTTGTGTGCGTCGTCCCTCGCCTTTGTACTCTCGAACGATCTCGGAATCGCCATTGTCGGATCTCTCCGATGCCCACGAGGCCGACCGCGTACCGGACACGGCAAGCGCGCGCCGAAACCATCGGGACTTTCTCGAACGAACTCGGAATCGCTATTGCGGCCCCATTCCGGAAAGCTCTCTCCGAGCCCCACGAGACTGACTGCGTAGCGGTCACGGCAAATTCCGAGGCCCAAAACCATCGCCTCGGAGGCCGACGGGAGAGGTTTTGGCCGCTCGGGGCGCAAAAACGAGTGCAACAGGGGGTCACCCATCCTAGAACCACTGTATGTTTATGAAGAAATTTTTAGATGATGATTTCATTATTCTCCTGCTATATGTTAATGACATATTTATTAACACGAGGACTTTTGGGGCGCAAAAAGGAGTGCAACACGAGGACTTCCCAGGGGGTAACCCATCCTAGTACTACTCTCGCCCAAACACGCTTAACTTCGGAGTTCTGATGGGATCCGGTGCTTTAGTGCTGGTATGATCGCACTCGTTTTGTGTGCGTCGTCCCTCGCCTTTGTACTCTCGAACGATCTCGGAATCGCCATTGTCGGATCTCTCCGATGCCCACGAGGCCGACCGCGTACCGGACACGGCAAGCGCGCGCCGAAACCATCGGGACTTTCTCGAACGAACTCGGAATCGCTATTGCGGCCCCATTCCGGAAAGCTCTCTCCGAGCCCCACGAGACTGACTGCGTAGCGGTCACGGCAAATTCCGAGGCCCAAAACCATCGCCTCGGAGGCCGACGGGAGAGGTTTTGGCCGCTCGGGGCGCAAAAACGAGTGCAACAGGGGGTCACCCATCCTAGAACCACTGTATGTTTATGAAGAAATTTTTAGATGATGATTTCATTATTCTCCTGCTATATGTTAATGACATATTTATTAACACGAGGACTTTTGGGGCGCAAAAAGGAGTGCAACACGAGGACTTCCCAAGGGGTAACCCATCCTAGTACTACTCTCGCCCAAG
Source organism: Musa acuminata AAA Group (assembly GCF_036884655.1). Classification (NCBI taxonomy): domain Eukaryota; kingdom Viridiplantae; phylum Streptophyta; class Magnoliopsida; order Zingiberales; family Musaceae; genus Musa; species Musa acuminata. The sequence continues at coordinate 42,033,388 of NC_088345.1, forward strand.
CACGCTTAACTTCGGAGTTCTGATGGGATCCGGTGCTTTAGTGCTGGTATGATCGCACTCGTTTTGTGTGCGTCGTCCCTCGCCTTTGTACTCTCGAACGATCTCGGAATCGCCATTGTCGGATCTCTCCGATGCCCACGAGGCCGACCGCGTACCGGACACGGCAAGCGCGCGCCGAAACCATCGGGACTTTCTCGAACGAACTCGGAATCGCTATTGCGGCCCCATTCCGGAAAGCTCTCTCCGAGCCCCACGAGACTGACTGCGTAGCGGTCACGGCAAATTCCGAGGCCCAAAACCATCGCCTCGGAGGCCGACGGGAGAGGTTTTGGCCGCTCGGGGCGCAAAAACGAGTGCAACAGGGGGTCACCCATCCTAGAACCACTGTATGTTTATGAAGAAATTTTTAGATGATGATTTCATTATTCTCCTGCTATATGTTAATGACATATTTATTGTTGGCCATAATGCTGGAAAAATTGAAAAGCTTAAAAGAGGGGCGCAAAAAGGAGTGCAACACGAGGACTTCCCAGGGGGTCACCCATCCTAGTACTACTCTCGCCCAAGCACGCTTAACTTCGGAGTTCTGATGGGATCCGGTGCTTTAGTGCTGGTATGATCGCACTCGTTTTGTGTGCGTCGTCCCTCGCCTTTGTACTCTCGAACGATCTCGGAATCGCCATTGTCGGATCTCTCCGATGCCCACGAGGCCGACCGCGTACCGGACACGGCAAGCGCGCGCCGAAACCATCGGGACTTTCTCGAACGAACTCGGAATCGCTATTGCGGCCCCATTCCGGAAAGCTCTCTCCGAGCCCCACGAGACTGACTGCGTAGCGGTCACGGCAAATTCCGAGGCCCAAAACCATCGCCTCGGAGGCCGACGGGAGAGGTTTTGGCCGCTCGGGGCGCAAAAACGAGTGCAACAGGGGGTCACCCATCCTAGAACCACTGTATGTTTATGAAGAAATTTTTAGATGATGATTTCATTATTCTCCTGCTATATGTTAATGACATATTTATTGTTGGCCATAATGCTGGAAAAATTGAAAAGCTTAAAAGAGGGTTCTAAGTAAGTCTTTTGGGGCGCAAAAAGGAGTGCAACACGAGGACTTCCCAGGGGGTCACCCATCCTAGTACTACTCTCGCCCAAGCACGCTTAACTTCGGAGTTCTGATGGGATCCGGTGCTTTAGTGCTGGTATGATCGCACTCGTTTTGTGTGCGTCGTCCCTCGCCTTTGTACTCTCGAACGATCTCGGAATCGCCATTGTCGGATCTCTCCGATGCCCACGAGGCCGACCGCGTACCGGACACGGCAAGCGCGCGCCGAAACCATCGGGACTTTCTCGAACGAACTCGGAATCGCTATTGCGACCCCATTCCGGAAAGCTCTCTCCGAGCCCCACGAGACTGACTGCGTAGCGGTCACGGCAAATTCCGAGGCCCAAAACCATCGCCTCGGAGGCCGACGGGAGAGGTTTTGGCCGCTCGGGGCGCAAAAACGAGTGCAACAGGGGGTCACCCATCCTAGAACCACTGTATGTTTATGAAGAAATTTTTAGATGATGATTTCATTATTCTCCTGCTATATGTTAATGACATATTTATTAA
>NC_088345.1:42037500-42040000 GCF_036884655.1 Musa acuminata AAA Group
GAAACCATCGGGACTTTCTCGAACGAACTCGGAATCGCTATTGCGGCCCCATTCCGGAAAGCTCTCTCCGAGCCCCACGAGACTGACTGCGTAGCGGTCACGGCAAATTCCGAGGCCCAAAACCATCGCCTCGGAGGCCGACGGGAGAGGTTTCGGCCGCTCGGGGCGCAAAAACGAGTGCAACAGGGGGTCACCCATCCTAGAACCACTGTATGTTTATGAAGAAATTTTTAGATGATGATTTCATTATTCTCCTGCTATATGTTAATGACATATTTATTGTTGGCCATAATGCTGGAAAAATTGAAAAGCTTAAAAGAGGGGCGCAAAAAGGAGTGCAACACGAGGACTTCCCAGGGGGTCACCCATCCTAGTACTACTCTCGCCCAAGCACGCTTAACTTCGGAGTTCTGATGGGATCCGGTGCTTTAGTGCTGGTATGATCGCACTCGTTTTGTGTGCGTCGTCCCTCGCCTTTGTACTCTCGAACGATCTCGGAATCGCCATTGTCGGATCTCTCCGATGCCCACGAGGCCGACCGCGTACCGGACACGGCAAGCGCGCGCCGAAACCATCGGGACTTTCTCGAACGAACTCGGAATCGCTATTGCGGCCCCATTCCGGAAAGCTCTCTCCGAGCCCCACGAGACTGACTGCGTAGCGGTCACGGCAAATTCCGAGGCCCAAAACCATCGCCTCGGAGGCCGACGGGAGAGGTTTTGGCCGCTCGGGGCGCAAAAACGAGTGCAACAGGGGGTCACCCATCCTAGAACCACTGTATGTTTATGAAGAAATTTTTAGATGATGATTTCATTATTCTCCTGCTATATGTTAATGACATATTTATTAACACGAGGACTTTTGGGGCGCAAAAAGGAGTGCAACACGAGGACTTCCCAAGGGGTCACCCATCCTAGTACTACTCTCGCCCAAGCACGCTTAATTTCGGAGTTCTGATGGGATCCGGTGCTTTAGTGCTGGTATGATCGCACTCGTTTTGTGTGCGTCGTCCCTCGCCTTTGTACTCTCGAACGATCTCGGAATCGCCATTGTCGGATCTCTCCGATGCCCACGAGGCCGACCGCGTACCGGACACGGCAAGCGCGCGCCGAAACCATCGGGACTTTCTCGAACGAACTCGGAATCGCTATTGCGGCCCCATTCCGGAAAGCTCTCTCCGAGCCCCACGAGACTGACAGCGTAGCGGTCACGGCAAATTCCGAGGCCCAAAACCATCGCCTCGGAGGCCGACGGGAGAGGTTTTGGCCGCTCGGGGCGCAAAAACGAGTGCAACAGGGGGTCACCCATCCTAGAACCACTGTATGTTTATGAAGAAATTTTTAGATGATGATTTCATTATTCTCCTGCTATATGTTAATGACATATTTATTGTTGGCCATAATGCTGGAAAAATTGAAAAGCTTAAAAGAGGGGCGCAAAAAGGAGTGCAACACGAGGACTTCCCAGGGGGTAACCCATCCTAGTACTACTCTCGCCCAAGCACGCTTAACTTCGGAGTTCTGATGGGATCCGGTGCTTTAGTGCTGGTATGATCGCACTCGTTTTGTGTGCGTCGTCCCTCGCCTTTGTACTCTCGAACGATCTCGGAATCGCCATTGTCGGATCTCTCCGATGCCCACGAGGCCGACCGCGTACCGGACACGGCAAGCGCGCGCCGAAACCATCGGGACTTTCTCGAACGAACTCGGAATCGCTATTGCGGCCCCATTCCGGAAAGCTCTCTCCGAGCCCCACGAGACTGACTGCGTAGCGGTCACGGCAAATTCCGAGGCCCAAAACCATCGCCTCGGAGGCCGACGGGAGAGGTTTCGGCCGCTCGGGGCGCAAAAACGAGTGCAACAGGGGGTCACCCATCCTAGAACCACTGTATGTTTATGAAGAAATTTTTAGATGATGATTTCATTATTCTCCTGCTATATGTTAATGACATATTTATTGTTGGCCATAATGCTGGAAAAATTGAAAAGCTTAAAAGAGGGGCGCAAAAAGGAGTGCAACACGAGGACTTCCCAGGGGGTCACCCATCCTAGTACTACTCTCGCCCAAGCACGCTTAACTTCGGAGTTCTGATGGGATCCGGTGCTTTAGTGCTGGTATGATCGCACTCGTTTTGTGTGCGTCGTCCCTCGCCTTTGTACTCTCGAACGATCTCGGAATCGCCATTGTCGGATCTCTCCGATGCCCACGAGGCCGACCGCGTACCGGACACGGCAAGCGCGCGCCGAAACCATCGGGACTTTCTCGAACGAACTCGGAATCGCTATTGCGGCCCCATTCCGGAAAGCTCTCTCCGAGCCCCACGAGACTGACTGCGTAGCGGTCACGGCAAATTCCGAGGCCCAAAACCATCGCCTCGGAGGCCGACGGGAGAGGTTTTGGCCGCTCGGGGCGCAAAAACGAGTGCAACAGGGGGTCACCCATCCTAGAACCACTGTATGTTTATGAAGAAATTTTTAGATGATGATTTCATTATTCTCCT